>NC_090646.1:174625928-174825928 GCF_040937935.1 Hyperolius riggenbachi
GCCACCACTGCTACTGATCCTACTGCATGTTAGCTACACCTGGCCAAGGGGACACATCTCATGTACAGTTTACTACAATGACATGCGTAATGTACTGTAATAACAGATATACTTTTAGTGACTTGGATTCTTGTGTAGTGGTAAGGCAGCTTGTTACAGAGCAAATTGAACTATTCAAATATGTTCTGAGATCCCATTTTACAGAAAAATAGTACACAATAAGAAGATGAGTAAGAGAGAGTGTGTGAGCGAGTGTGTGAGCGAGTGTGAGGGAGAGTGTGCGAGTGTGAGGGAGAGTGTGAGTGAGAGAGTGAGTGAGAGAATGAGTGAGAGTGAGTGAGAGGGAGTGAGAGAGTGTGTGAGTGTGTGGGTGTGAGAGTGAGTGTGTGGGTGTGAGAGTGAGTGTGTGGGTGTGAGAGTGAGTGTGTGGGTGTGAGAGTGAGTGTGTGGGTGTGAGAGTGAGTGTGTGGGTGTGAGAGTGAGTGTGTGGGTGTGAGAGTGAGTGTGTGGGTGTGAGAGTGAGTGTGTGGGTGTGAGAGTGAGTGTGTGGGTGTGAGAGTGAGTGTGTGGGTGTGAGAGTGAGTGTGTGAGAGTGAGTGTGTGAGAGTGAGTGTGTGAGAGTGAGTGAGTGAGAGTGAGTGTGTGAGAGTGAGTGAGTGAGTGAGTGAGAGTGTGTGAGAGAGTGTAGGTGGTGGGGGTAAAGAGCGAGAGGCTCCTAATATATGTACAGAGGACAGCATCTTGTACTTTAAAAATAAGCAGTTACAGCAAACAAAAAGTCAATCAGGTACAGTACTTGTGTATACTGTAGTCCTGTCAGTGCACTCCTAGCAAAAATCTCCTGCTAAAAGGAAAGCATTCTACATGTGTGCCTCCAGCAGCTAAATTCACACACTGGTCAGAAAAGGTCTTCATCTCTCCCATAACCACAAAGTATCCCTAATATTGCACTCACAGATTACAAATACTGTAAAAAGAGCATGAATCCATAAATTAGGACCTTTTTTTTATTTTTAATATTCTTTAAAGTGGACCTGAACTTTTGCACAGGACATAATGAAAACAGAGAAATGTACCCTGTATGTATTTAGAGTGTTTAGCCTTTTTAATTTGCCCCTCATTTGTGTCTAATCACAAGTTGTAATCTGATCTCTCCCCATGCGTCACATGACTGCCACGGCGGTGATGGCAGATGTCCACAATCGGGATCCTTGACAGCGTCAGCCATCACTGCTGGTCTCTTTCATGGAGAACTGGGTCATCACTGCTGGACCTTCGCCTCCCTAGGCTAATCCCCCCCCTCAAGGTCTCGTTAGGGATGACAGATGATTGCCAAGAGTGACTGGTGGCGGCATAGTATGGCAGCCTCGGCTCTTCACTTTCGGACATTAACCCCCCCCCCCCCCCCCCCATCCTTCCAGAACCTGTATGAGCCAAAACCATTCCCCCCTTTGTACTTGGCAAAATAAAGGATTCCGATAAGCTCATTTGAAAGCACAGGATGTTAACATGTCTGCTTCCATGAATCAGGAAGTAGAAACAGTTCAGATTTGTTTTAAGATTTGTATCTGCTGTAAAACAAAAGTTTGCTTTCTTAAAAGAGAAAGAATTTGTGATAATTCAGGTTGGAGTGAGCTCAGTGATGTCTCCCAGTGCATCACTGCTGAATATATGCAAATTAACCATTGTTGCCCTTAGAAACTATATCAGCTGTAACAAAGACTTTTTTTGTTTAAAGGTTATTATGCTGTTGCGCATCTTTTAGAGCAGAGAGGAATTTCTGAGTTCAGGTCCGCTTTATTTAATTGGGGCTTAGTAAAGCCTTAATCTACCACAATGTTAGAAGCAATGACAACCCTAGCATGATTCGTGGTAAAATCATAAGGAAGAAATGTAAGCATGTGCAGCAAACAGAAGAATGTGTAGACCCATCATAAAGGGTGCTTTTCTATTCTCACCTGGGTGGTTTCATCTTTTATTTCACAAACTGCTCTGGAATCAAACAAGACCTGCCTGCCTCTTCTTTCACAGTCCTGGTAAACTATCAAGCGAATGCAATTCAAATCGAACTCTGAACAAGGCCAGCTGTGAATGAAAACATGGAATTTGGTCAGTCAGGTTTCTATTTACATACAGTAAGAAGAGCTGAAAACAACAACAATAGGCTTCACAGGAAATACATATATTTATATACAGCTACATACAGGTTTATACCGGTATACTACAGCACTGAGTAAAGGTCTTAGCAGAAGGAGGGCAGTTTTTTAGTATGGAGACTCATCCTAGGAAATACAGCAAACAAAATGAAGGTTCTTTAATACACAATCTGCAGATTGGAAAGTTACGTGTTAAATACACTGTATTTCAGCATTTGTTCTATGTGTTGAAACCACATGACAAAAAGCTGCAATAGCATACAGACACAGTTGCAGTTTATACAGTAAAAACAATGTAAATTAATATTTGATGTGATTACCTTTTCCCTTTAAAAAGGAAAAACTCCACATTTGGTAATACATCCTTCCATTGCCAACAGTATTTCAGCCTAAACGACATTTGTTTAATTTGCACACAAAAACCTAGTAATCCAACAGAGCTTCTCACAGAGACTGGCAGAGAGGAGTGCCCTAGTTTGCTGCCAGTCTCCAAGGCAGCTAATTACTTGAGTATCTAGTTGTAAGGGCCTGTTCTCACTGGGGCGATTAGCGGAGAATTGCCACTAATCGCTGAATCACCAGCGATCGCTATCGCTTTTTAAAGTACTAGCGCAATATTAAGCATATGGCATTGCTCTCACTGCTGCCAACCGTTGGCAAAGTCCTGCAATCGCAAAACGTGCTGCATGCAATTTTAGAGTAATCGCAATTAGAATGCTAAAAAGCGCCAATGGCGATCACTCAAAAATCACAAGAGTGTACAGTGATTTTACCATATTAATTGTAGTAAAAATCACCAGTACAAAACGCTAGCCCTAATCGCTAGCGTTTTGCAATTACAAGTGGTCTCAAGTGTCAAGGCAACAGTATTCCTAACAGAGCACAGGTAAACTGTAGCCATGGTTGCAAGACAGTACAGTTTTAGCAACATGGATTATTGCAGATTGAAACAGAAATTGTTAAAGACCAACTCCAGTGAAAATATTATAATCAAAAAAGTGCTTCATTTTTACAATAATTATGTATAAATGATTTAGTCCGTGTTTGCCCATTGCAAAATGTTTCCTCTCCCTGATTTACATTCTGACATTTATCACATGGTGACATTTTTACTGCTGGCAGGTGACGTCAGTGGAAGGAGATGCTGCTTGCTTTTTTTTTTTGGCAGTTGGAAATAGCTGTAAACAGCTGGTATTTCCCACAATGCAACAAGGCTCCCACAGTGTGATGTCAGAACCATGGTCCTTCCAGCAGAAGAACCGCACACCAATGCGTGTGGATGCTGGTGCTAGACTCCCAGGCTGCTCAGTAAAATAATTCGAAGAAGAAGGAGTCCGCACACAGACATTTAGGAACAAGTGCAAAAATGTATTGTCCCATACACATAGCCTTGCAGGTCTGCCATAGAGAACCATGGTCCTGACATCACACTGTGGGAGGGGTTTCACCACAATATCAGCCATACAGAGCCCCCTGACTATCTGTTTGTGAAAAGGAATAGATTATTAATGGGAAAAAGGAGGTATCAGCTACTGATTGGGATGAAGTTCAATTCTTGGTTACGGTTTCTCTTTAATACCATCAAATTGCAAAAATGCTGTTGCAGTGCTTCTTGGTAAAGCAGCACTCCATTGGTATGTGTCACTAGTCCTGTGCGCTGGCTTCTCTTACTGTAAGTTGTTTTGGCCAGTGCAGCACTAATCAGGTTTACAGCAGTTTCGAAGCGATTCCCTTTCATAAACGTGCAGGAACTTTCTGAAGTACAGTAGCTCACAGTGTAAGTGGTTCCGAGCATCCCCGGGAACTGGTGCGAGTCTCTGCAAGTGATCCCAGATTAACATGAGTATGTGGTGACTGGAACTCTGTCAGGTCACGCCATCTGTTACCCTTTTGACTCTTTACTGGAGACAGTTATGATTTCAGCTGTGCATTGAGGTCATGATCATGTTGCATAAAGATGCAGAGATCATTCAGATGCCTCTGCTACAGCACGGTAAGATTACTTAGCAATAAATGGGCACAATATTAAAACTAGTACAGTCTTCTCATCGGTCCAGAGAAGTCTACTCAAAAATGCTCTACTCTGAGGAGTTGTGATCAAAAAGCTATTCTACTAAAATGCAGAAAAAAAAAGCCAAATAACTCTCCGATGCAGACACAGAAGGCATCCGAGGATACTCTGCTTCACCCTTTAGCACAGACTAAATCATGTAAGGGGCCAAAATGTAAAACAATGTCTATTAAGATTCAAGATTTATCATTCAACATTTATTGAACAGTCTCAAACTACGGTAAGTATGTGGAGTAACTATAGGGACCATGGGGGGCTGCTCCTCCCCTTCTGCAAAAGTAGCGCAGTGGAGCAGTTTAATATTTACCTGTTCCAATCTTCCTGACAGACACACGTTCTATGCAGCAAACCTCTAAATACAGGTCACATGATCAGGAGGTATGCAGCTTCTGGCAATAACAGAAAAGACACAACACAGCGCTGGAGCAAGTACCGTAAACGTTACAGGGGAGAGGCTGCTGGGGAAGAGATGTGTTTGTTTTATCAGCCTTTGTACTAATATATATACATATATACATACATATCCCGAGGGGCCACTTTCGGCCCGCAGACCTTGTGTTTGACACCTGTGCTTTAACAAGACATGACCTGGTGTATGGAATACCTGTACACGTGCGAGATTTTCAGATGAGGAAATGCTGAAAGGCCACATCAGAGTTCCATCTAGCCTGGAAGCTAGGTATATTTTTCATTCATCTTATATACTCGCGTATAATCCTAATTTTTCAGCAGAAAAAAAAAAATGTGCTGAAAAGTTAACCCCCCGGCTTATATGAGAGTCAGTGGAGCAGAATGGATGGTGGAACAGGTTTGGTTACTGGCAGAGGAGCGCAAGGATCTTGCACTAGTGATCCTGCTCTTGCCAGCTGGGTCCCTGCTGTGTCCGTGCCCCCCAACATAGTGTGCAGTGGGCGCTGCTCTAGACTACCTGTGCACTGGCTTGTGGAGAGGAGTGTGCAAGCGACCTGTCAGCAGTGCAATGATTGGGGATTCCTCCTGTGCGGCAATCGCAGTCTCTTATCTATGACGCCAACTAGTGGTGTCTTGAGACACAGCTGTATCATCCATGGGGCACATCTGGTTATGGGGAGGGGAACTGACTTATACTGGGGGCACATCTGGTTACTGTGGAAGAAACTATACTGGGGGTGGGGGGAGTTTATACAGGAGTCACTTTTTCCTGGTTTCCAAAGGAAAAAAGTGGATACCTCGGCTTACAGGGCTGTGGAGTCGGAGTTGGGGCAATTTTGGGCACCCGGAGTTGGAGTCGGAGTAGTTGCTTTCATAAACTGAGGAGTCGGAGTCAGGAGTCCGATGATTTTTGTACAAAATCCACAGCCCTGTTAAGTATTAGACTAAGGAGTCGAAGTCGAGGAGTCTGAGCCATTTTGGATACCCGGAGTCGGACTTGGAGTAGGAGTCGTGGTTTCATAAACTGAGGAGTTGGAGTCGGCTTATACGCAGGTCGTCTTATATGAGAGTATATACTGTTTGTCTTGTATGGTCGCACCTTTCGGGAACATTGCGGTGCGATTAAACAACAACCTAATGTTACAAGTATGAACGGGCCTTGGTATTTCCCCCCTAATTAGATTGGGTCTGAGGGTTTTCTCATATGACTCATCATACAGCGGTTTCTGAACCTTTTAACAAATCTAGTGGCAGAATGATCCTACCAGTATCCAAACATAATAAACTGCAGATCACTTTTGGTTGTTGGGCACTGTGCCCTCTACAACTTTAAAACAAAATAACTTTAGCGTACATGATTTGTTAGTAACATATGTAATCGGGAGACAAATATAAAAGCAGAAATTGGCAAAAGGTCATATCCTGGCATGAAAGCACAATGCCTATATATAGCTCATGCATTTCCTTTATCAAAGCAGCAGAGATCACATGGATTGCAATAAATGAATACTGTGGGATTGAATTAAATCATTGCCTTAGTATTCAAAGAAGAACAAACAGCAGTGTAATTATACATACAATGCATGGTACAGTCACTAAATAAGCAACTTTGGGTCTGCTGAGACACAACAAACAAATGTCAAGTAAAAACACAAATACCTCTCCATAAACTGCATCAGTTTCATCTATGCATGGCCAGAGAGCTGCCCAGTGTGCTGTGAACTACCAATGCTCGCACCTTTATTTGGGGTTTATTCCAAAGCACAAGACTATCAGATGACTACGAGCTGCCACCCCCCCTTACCCTCATGACAAAAGCTGCTGAACAGACTAATGGCTGCACTTCTATGCTGCATTGTCTAGGTGCTGTTCACAATATACCGCGCACCCATATTACCCTGCATTCACCTTCTGTCAGCACTCGTACCGGCCAATTCCTGCCTCTTCCTCTGCTGATCACCTCTCTCAGGAGAAGAGACATTTCATTCACAAATTATACATGACTGAAATGAAGCACCTGGCCAGAAAAAAACATTGCAAACAAAACTAAAACAAGGACTGCACAATAAGTACATGACTTTTTCTTGGCTGGGGCTGCCAGGTGTAATGTGACCGGTCTATGACAACCCCAGTGGTGACAGGCACCACACTGTCTGCAACCAAAAGTTAACCAATGTTTAATAGATTACACCTTACATAAGATACAAACAAAAACCACAACACACTGAAATTAATAGATAGGGAAGGACTCACAAATTCGTAATTAAAATGAGCCATAATTGCCACAGCTGTGCGGCTGGATAAGGAGTTATTTACCCAAAATTCTGCCCTCCTGCCTGCGCTCCAAATAGCTTGCATGCTTCCTATTGGACGTCTGCGGCGCACTTCCTCCTTCCGGTTTGAAGGAGAAAGTGCACGTAGTAAGGCTTGCAAATGGGTCCAATAGGATGCATGCAAGCTATTTGGAGCACTAGCAGGATGGCGGAATTGTGGGTAAATATCCCCTTATCCAGCCACACAGCTGCGGCAATTACCGCTCATTTTAATTACGAATTCAAGTCCTTACGGACTTGTGATTACTTGTGATCCCATCCCTGCTAATAGAATCCTGTTTTTAAAAAAAATGAGGCCTCCTTGACCAGCATAATACCTCTGTGCCGGTGTCACAACACCACAAGAGCTCTGTACTGGTGTTTTTTTTTTTTTTTTTTTTTTTTTTTAAGCTTTCTTGGCCCCTGTTGCATGCAACAGAGGTCCCGGGTAAGCAAGGCTATTAGCCCCGTGCACGGAAAAAGCGTGAGTGCCCTAAAGCACCCCCACAAAACGTGCACGAGTAGCCACGGGCCCCACAATGCTGCAGGGCCCTTCCGGTTGTTCCCCGAAGGGAACCTTCCCCCTTTGCCTTCGGCTCAGGGGGTGGCATCCTCCAACACCCGAGGGGTTGAAGGATCCTGGGGTCCTCCGAGGAAGACCCCTACTGCGCCCAGTGGTTACCCAAAGGGCCTGGCCATGTGGCAACCGTGTCCACATGGTCTGGGTGGCTCCCCCGAGAGGGAGCCGGGTGGGAACCGAAGTCCCCGTGCCAGCAAGCTGGCCCCGACCTTGCGGCCGGAGTGATAAAAATTCCGCACTCTCCCTAGCCAAAAGGCCGGGGAGCTGCGTTAGTTGGTTTTGCATATGGGCAGTACAGACCAAAGCACCCTACTTCCGCCTGAGATCTGCCACATCTCAGGTTTTTTCAGGTGCACCTGGAGCGCCACTTCCAGGGGCAGTACGCCTAAGCAAAGCCCTCAGCCATTCAGCCTCGACCAGGAGTAGATCCATTCCACCAGACCATGGGAATTATGACTAGGCGGGACACACTGCCACTGTGCCATCCCTCCAGGTCCCCCAAGGTTACCCAACTGATAAGAACAGATACTACACTTGATCTTAGCCAAAAGGCCGAGAAGCTAAAAGAGCTCTGTACTAACGCAACAGCACTACAAGAGCTCTGCAGTACAAGAGAGGCTTCCTAGCCTTGTAAAGAAGTACAAAGCTTGCAGCTGCAGCAAGCATATTAGATTGGATTTCTACAGAGATCTGACCCATTACCTAATAGGGCAATGTGGCAAAAGCCAAGCTTACCTCGGGTAATGTCTTTTCCAGTAGTCCGAGTGACAGCACCCCTCCTATGAGACTTGTCTCCCTCCCAAACTTTGGACAGGAAGCTAGAAGATACAAATTTGCATAACAGGCAGGCAGGAGTAGTATATAAAGATGTTACTCACAAAAGGTATTCAGTTATAAAAAAAGACACGGACACCAAATGCTGCTGAAACGATTAATTTAATTATGCCCTTTATTAGGGTGGGCCGGAGGGGTGCTGTCACTCGGACTACTGGAAAAGACATTACCCGAGGTAAGCTTGGCTTTCCCAGAACGTCCTCCTGACAGCACCCCTCCTATGAGACGATAAACAAGAACATTATAAGTTAGGGAGGGACTACTGCCTGCAACACCTTTCTTCCGAATGCTAGATCAGTATTGGCTAATAAGTTTAGTCTATAATGTTTGACAAACGTATTTTGGCTGGACCAGGTGGCCGCTCTGCAAATCTGCTCTATCGAGGCGCCTGCCCTCTCTGCCCAAGATGTTGATACACTTCTTGTGGAGTGAGCTTTAATTGAGGTCGGTAAAGGCCTCCCTTGAGTCTGATAAGCCGCGGTGATAGTTTGTCTGATCCATCTTGCAATTGATGTCTTAGAGGCTTGCCTCCCCTTGAATTTCCCCGCAAACAGCACCAACAAGGCATCTGATCTTCTCCAAGATGCAGTCCTTTCAAGATAATGAAGGATACACCTTCTAACATCCAAACAATGAAGCTTCCTCTCCTTTTCATTAGTTGGTTTATCACAGAATGATGGCAGAAAGATCTCCTGAGATCGATGAAACTTTGAAGTCACTTTAGGAAGGAATGCAAAGTCTGGACGTAGAGTAATCCTATCCTCCGAGATGGTACAATAAGGTGGCTTAATGGATAAGGCCTGAAGTTCGCTGACTCTCCTGGCTGTGGTGATTGCCAGAAGAAAGGCCGTTTTCAACGTCAGAAATTTATCTGGAATCTGATCCAGAGGCTCAAAGGGATGTTCACAAAGACTCTGTAACACCACATTCAAGTCCCAAGGGGGCACCTTAGATATCACCACAGGCCTGAGACGTTTAATTCCCTGAAAAAAACGAAGAAAAAACTCCTCCTGAGCTAATCTTCTCTCTAAATATACACTCAAAGCTGCTGTCTGAACTTTAAGAGTGCTGGAACTTAACCCCATCTGAAATCCATCCTGAAGAAATTCCAGAGCTGAGGCGGAAAGTCTAGAATCCTTCTCTTTCCTTGTACACCATTCACAGTAAATTTTCCATGTCTTCTGATAAATCTGCCTCGTCACCTTCTTGCGGGATTGTATTAACGTTTCAGAAAGTTTATCCGAAAACCCCTTTGATTTCAGGATTCCCCACTCAATCTCCATGCTGAAAGGTGAAGACGCTTGAAGTCCGGGTGAAGAACTGGGCCCTGCGACAACAAATCTGTTCTGACTGGTAACATTATTGGTTGACACATCGCTAAATTCTGTAACAGAGCAAACCACGGTCTTTTCGGCCAAAAAGGTACTATGAGAATTACTTGTGCTCTGTCCTGCATAATCTTGTTCAGAACCCTTGATATCAGAGGTATTGGGGGAAATGCATACATCAGGTTCAACCGCCACTCTATCGAGAAAGCGTCTATTTCCCACGGATTGTCCTTTGGATACAGGGAGCAAAACTTTAGACACTTTGAATTTTGTCTCCTTGCGAATAAGTCTACTGCAGGGGTGCCCCATGCCTGGCTGATCTGAACAAATACTTCTGGATTCAGAGACCATTTGTCTTGTAATATCGCTGACCTGCTGAGATAGTCTGCCACAACATTGCAAGTCCCCTTCAAATGAACTGCTCTGACGGATGTTAAGTTGCTCTCTGCCCAATGCAGAATCCTTGCTGTCTGAGACCACAACCGACGACTTCTTGTTCCTCCCTGATGATTCAGGTAAGCCACTACACTGCTGTTGTCGGACCTGATCAGGACATGACACTGATTGATTTGATCCTTGAAGAATTGAAGGCTTCTCCATACTGCTTCCAGTTCTCTGCTGTTGGAGGATCTTATTGCCATAGCCCTGGACCACTGCCCTTGTGCTGGTAGAGAGTCCATGTGAGCGCCCCACCCCCACGTACTGGCATCCGTCGTTATGATTCTTTGTACTGGAAAAAACCACATGCGGCCTTCCGATAGGTGAGACAGTTCCTGCCACCAGTTTAACGACACTTTCACACCGTATGGGATCAGAATCTTCCTTTCTAGTGCTGAAATGTTCCTGTTCCAGCTCCTTAGTATCCACAACTGCAGGTTCCTGGCATGGAATTGACCCCATTGTACTGCAGGGAAGACTGAGCTTAACAGACCGAGAAGTGCCATGGCTTTTCTTATACTGATGGACCTTGATTTCTGAAAAGAAAGAACAGAATTAAGTACTGCCGAAACTTTTCTTTCCGGGAGAAATACTCTTTGCTGGCGGGAGGAAAAAATAAACCCCAGATATTCCATAGATTGGCTGGGTATTAGCGCCGATTTTGACCAGTTAATTAACCAGCCTAAAGACTCTAGACTATCAATGCATATCTTAACCTGATCACTTACAGACTGTAAAGAATTACCCCAAATCAATAAATCATCTAGGTAAGCAATGATGTTAATGGACCTACACCTCAAGACTGCCAAAACTTCTGCCATCACCTTTGTGAACAGCCAAGGTGATGAAGCTAGCCCAAAAGGTAACACATTAAATTGGAAATGTCTTACCTCTTCTTGTAGGTGAATTGCAAATCTTAGGAATTGCTGGGACTCTAGATGAACTGGTACATGCAGGTAGGCATCTTTGAGGTCCAGAGAAGCTAGAAAACAGTCTTTTTGCAACAGGGTTATTACAGACTTCACATTGTCCATTCGAAACTTCCTGTATTTTACGGCCCTGTTCAACCCCTTTAAATTTAGAATAAATCTGAAGGCTCCCTGAGGCTTTTTTATCAGAAAAACTGGTGAGTAGAACCCTTGGCCTCTCTGGCAGGATGGTACCTCTCGGATCACTCTTTTTTCCAGAAGGGAAGCAACCTCCTCCTGTAATGCCTTCCTTTGGTCTGGTGATTTTGGCTGTGGAGTTACCACATACTGCAGGGGTGGGGGATACTCCCGCTGGCACCATGTTTCGTAGTAGTGGGAAAGCCTTCCCCCTACTGGAATACTGGCGTCATTGCTTATTGGGTTGGTTGGACCGGGGAAAAAGAGCCTTCCCTTTTTGGTTTCTATTTGGAATCCACTTCTTTTTAGGTGGGATCTTTGCCTCAGGTTCCTTGTTGCCGCTGCGAGCTGGGCCCCTGTACTGAAAAGCTCTCTTTTTGGTCGGAAAATTTTTCTTATAATCTGAGGTTCTCTCTAGCGTCTGGTCTAGCTTTGAACCAAATAACAGTTCACCTTCACAGGGCAAACCACACAACTTGGAGCGAGACGAATTGTCCCCCTGCCATGTTTTTACCCATATACCTCTCCTTGCCGAGTTGACAAGGGCAGTTGTTCTGGCCGTTAATTTAACCGTATCATCCGCTGCATCAGTTAAGTAATTAGTAGCGTTAAACAAATCTGGAAAGTCCTCTAAAATTTCTTCTCTGGGCACCCCCGAAGCTATCTTAGACTGAGTCTGCGTGAGCCAAGCTTTAAGGGATCGTCCCACTGCCGTGGATGCCACTGCTGGTTTAAATGTTAAAGATGCTGACTCCCAAGCTCTACGCAACAGATTGTCCATCTTTTTATCAATGGGGTCTTTTAAATTCCCAAAGTTCTCAAACTGCAAATCGGATTTTCTCGACACCCTTGAAAACGACGGGTCCAGTTTGGGAACCGGACCCCAGAATTTTTGATCTTCCGGACTGAAAGGATAACGACGAGAAAGAGACTTGGGCCAAAATGCCCTCCTTTCAGGGTCATCCCACTCCTTCCCAATCATTGACTTTAGAGAGGAATGGACTGGGATGAAACAATTCTGGGGTTCCGCCAAACTCACGTACATCTGATCCAAGGGGGTCAAAGATTTCCGCTCCACTGTTATCCCCATAGTATTTTGCATTGCCGACAACAAGTCTTTCATTAAGTTGGGTGCGAAAGCAAACTTCTGAGTAACCTCTGGGTTTTCCTCCTCCTCCCCAGAAATCTCCTCCAAAGATGAAATCTCTCCTTCCTCTCCAGATAAATCTGAATCCCCTGATTCATTATCCTTTCTTTTACGTTTAGCTGCAACTTGTTGAGGTGAAGCCTCTAACTGACTGTGCCCCTCAATCATCGGGGCTGGTAAGGGAGCAGGCACAGTATCAGCAGCAGAAGTAGAAGGAACTGTAGATTCCGCCATTGCTGAATCCTTTATCTCTTTAATGGCCGAGGCCATCTCAGACCGCATCCATCCCATCAAGTCCTTAAAGAGGAACTCCAGTGAAAATAATGTAATAAAAAAAGTGCTTCATTTTTACCATAATTATGTATAAATGATTTAGTCAGTGTTTGCTCATTGTAAAATCTTTCCTCTCCCAGATTCACATTCTGACATGTATTACATGGTGACATTGTTACTGTGGGCAGATTATGGAGCTGTTTCTAGCTGGTCTGGCTTTAACAGACAGCTATTTCCTGTCTGAACATTGTTACATTGTGACAGTTTGCCCAGAGTACCGTACGGTACCAGAGCCTCTTGTGGGAGGGGTTTCAGCACAAAATCAGTCATACAGCGCCCCCTGATGGTCTGTTTGTGAAAATCATTATTTTTCTCATGTAAAAGTGGGTATCAGCTACTGATTGGGATAAAGTTCAATTCTTGGTCGGAGTTTCTCTTTAAATACCACTGGGGATTCCTCCTTTACCACCTTCTCTCTACAAGACTGGCACAGTTTCTTCGTAGAGGAAGAATAGAAGCGAGAGTTGCACATAACACAGCGTTTCTCAGTTCTACCAGAAGATTGTCCCCCTTGACCTTGCTGAGACACAGCCTTGTCTTTGTCTTTATCACCTTTTGGGGCTTTAGGCTAAAAAGAAATAAAGACAGACTGTCAGCCTTACAAGGTGGACCTATGATTACAAATCAACTCCCTCAAAGTCTGAAAAATTACAGCTCACCAGAGAGGGGATAGCGCCAGACTCCGCAGAAGTCAGAGGAGAAGGGCCTACAGCGTCCTCCATGATCACCGACAGCAATGGTGATCGTGGCTAACATTCACATATATATACCCCTGTTAATTACCTGCAGCTGAAGTCAATCTTAACACCGCCGCGGCCCCTGCCGCTATGCCGTCAGCTGACTCGTCATGCGGGACGCATGCGCATGACGTCACTTCCACCCGGAACTTCCGGTTTCGCGCTCCTGCCGCCATAAAGCTCCCGCATCTCTAGGAGAAGCCTCCTCCACGCTGTGCGCTGGACCAGCTGAGTCCCCTGCTCAGCCTTACTATGCCCGCGCTGCACGCTGCACTCGCCGCCTGACGTAGTAGCACCTGGAGACCTCTCAAAGCGTCCCGTCCGGGACAGGAAAAACAACTGAATACCTTTTGTGAGTAACATCTTTATATACTACTCCTGCCTGCCTGTTATGCAAATTTGTATCTTCTAGCTTCCTGTCCAAAGTTTGGGAGGGAGACAAGTCTCATAGGAGGGGTGCTGTCAGGAGGACGTTCTGGGAAATAGATATTGATCATTTGCCACATCTTTTAAGTGTATTCCCAGCATTGTGTGAGCAGGTTCAGAACCAATTTCTTAGATCTGTATACATACTGGTATTTATGATCCTACTGATCAACACAGATACATCAAATTGTTTCCAAATAAATCACAAAGGTTTATAACCACGAAAAAAAGACTTTGAAGGAATACAAATTCTGATACAACTCAGCCACTAGCTACAATGATTACTGTGTTTTGAAGCCCCAGCTCACCCTCCCATATTTTTGCGGTTACTAAAGGTGAATAGGGGGCAATGCTTTCGGTGATATAGTCTTTATATTTGATGCAACTGTTCCATAGAAAAATCAGTCACATGGCCCTAAGATCTGTGCACAAGGTATGGAGCTGCTTCTAGACTGAGCATTTTTTCCTGTGCACAGAGCAATCACCTGGCCACACCCACTGCCTATGAGCAGGGTCAGCTCCATGTCCACAGGAAGAGATCGGCAGATGCCCCTTTCACAGCCCCTTTCTGACTAAAGATACATACTCACCACAGCAATGTAGGAAGATGGATCCAGATACGTCGGTCCATGATGAGCGATCTCAGATTCATCTTCCTGCCGGTGGGTATATGCAACATCAGGCGACGTTACAAGGGCACGAACGAGTCTTCAAGCGATTGCGGCACATGTCGCTCAAAGTTGTTAGCGTGATCGCGCGCCTTTACCACAAAGCGATCGCTCAGGAAAAAAACAAAAAACAAAAACACGCTATTTGTCGGGAAAATCGTGTGATAGGTACGGGCCTTACCTCCTGTGGGTGATAATAGGATGGGAGAGCAGCGAAACTGCTGTTCAATCCATCCAAGCAAAATCTGACATCCGCACAGGAAGTCATCATAGTCAACAATAGCTAAAAAAAATGTAAGGTAAAAAATAAAAAAGCAAAAAAAAAACAAAAAACAAACAACAACAACAAAAACCCCAGCATACGTTAAAACCATACACCCCAGTAAATATAACACATATACCCCAGTCCTCTACTTACGAACTGCCTGCCATTTGATTCTGTGGGAACAAGGCAAAAAAACGCTGTTCTTTTTTTAAAAAGAAAAAAAAAACCAAAAAACAAACGACATTTTTCTGCGGTGCACTGTGTGCAGAGGGGGACAGAGGTGACAGTGGGAAAGAGGGGGCCAAGTGGCACAGATGGGGGACAGTGACAGCACAGAAGAACAGAGGTGACAGAGGGGCACACTGGAAGCACAGAAGGGGCATAAAAGGTACAGGGCACAGTGTTTCCACTTATAGACAGATTCAGGTCAAGAACAAACCTACAGTCCCCATCTTGTTCTAAAACAAAAAGGTAGTCCCGGTTAACAAAGCATGCTTAAAAATGTCTTACTAGTAAACTATTTCTTACAGTGCATACCGGTATGTGCATGAATTCGAAACCTCGGAACAGGATGAATCATGCCAGCAACGCAAGAATTTGATATGCCCAAGTGTATGCATACAAAACTGTGCAACTGAAGGAAGGAAGAAAAATAAAAATAAAAGAGCTTAATTGTAACTTTAATCCAGTGTGCATGTACACCAGCATCTGTATGGATGTAGGATTACAAGTTCTCACCAGATCAGATTTAGGGGAAAATGAGAGAGAAGCAGCTGACTTCTTGTGTGCAAACATGAACTAGCTTTTGCGCTTCAATTCCTTTCTGTGCACAGAAGATAAAAGTTAGGGCTTGTACATGCCAAATACAAATTCGAAGCTTGAAAAATATGGAGGCTGCCTTATTTCCTTTTAAACAATACCAGTTGCCTAGCACCCCTTATGATCTACATCACTTCAGAAGTGTCTAAATCACACCAGAAACAAGCATGCAGCTAATCTTGTCAGATCTGACTATGTCAGAAACACCTGATCTGCATGTTTGTTCAGGGTCTATGGCTAAAAGTATTACAGGCAGAGGGTCAGCAGATAGCCAGGCAACTGGTATTGCTTAAAATAAATATGGCAGCCTTCATGTCCCTCTTGCTTCAGTTGTCCTTTTAGGTCTCTTACACATGGAATGCTGAACTGCACACTTGTGTAGTTCAGCCTCCTGAATGCCTTTTAGGCCTGGGACCCACTAGGAATGGCTGCAGCACTTTAAAATTGCCGCAGCGCTGTGTGTAGCGATTCCTAGGGCATTTGCAACAGTGATTACCCAACATTTTAAAGCACTGGACATTAATATGTACAGCGCTTCCGATTTGCGCCTTTTTAAAAAAAAACAAAAAAAACTTTATTATACTTACCAGACCTCCTTCTGTCCGTAGCCCTGCCCCCTAAAGGAAGAGGTATTAGGCGCTTCACTAGGACCCAGCAGAGAAGTGCCTGTGATCTCTTCCTTTGGGGGTGGGGTTACGGACGGAAAAAGGAAATACAGAGACCCGGTAAGTATATTACAGTTTTATTTAAAGCTAATCGCTCTGTCCCCCAACGCAAAGCGCTGTATAATTGCTTTCATGAGCAATTTAGGCAGCGCTTATATAATTTGCATTGAGCGCTAACACACTTAAAATGCTGCATGTCCTGCGACTATCGCTAATCGCAATCGCATTAGTGGGTTCCCCTTCACTCACTTTCATTGGCAAAGCGTTTTTTGGGAATCGCTTGCAATCCCAAAATGCTGCAAAAAACCCTCCCCAGTGGCTTCCAACCCTTAGACCGCCAGCAGGGATGATCAATGAAATGAAAATAATTCTGTAGGATGAGGCAAATTTTATGCAGCTTGAAATTTTAGTTCTCTAATCCTGTCAAGGTGAGATTCGATTGGAGCATTTTTCAAGCTGCATACATAATCCGGCACCAACTCGGTATTATTTGCGTCTCATTGAATAGCTATCTGGCAAAAAATAAATAAATACAAAAACATGCAAGTTTCAGATGTGAAAATGTGGTGGCTGCCTTTCCAAGCGCTAGCAAGTGTCCGGCCAGTGCATGGTAACAGCTGATAGGCAGTGCATTGACTGCCTTCAGCCAACCATGTGAAAGAGGATTTAGACTCCACCTCCTATTTAAGCTTTGCACCCCAGTAGTTCTTTGCAATACACATATTGAAAGTGCCCAGTGCTCGTCTGGTTCCGTTTCTTGTAAAGATGTGCAATTTCATTAAAGAAATTACTCCTCTCCTTATCATCAACAAGGGAGAAGGCGCGCAAGCTAGCCTTTCCCTACAGGCACAAGTCATGTGACCCAATAGGCACAAGTCATTTGACTCAACCCACTTCTCCAATATGCCAAGACCCTTTGTGGCCAGCACTGCATCTTCAGTTCAGTCTGATCTTCCTTCTCAGTATCCAAAAAGTATGCCATACAACCTGGTCGTGGCAAACATTTTGACAGAAGAGAACAGAGACGTTAAACAAGTCACCATTACCGTGTATGGAAGCAGAATAAACAAAGTGTAGCAGCATAAACAGCAAGGCTCGGGTCACATGATGTCACACTAGGATATCAGACAAGATTTCAGCTCTAATATAATACTGATTGCACCCATGCTAGCTTTGTACTGTCTGATGCAGTATAAAGCTATGTGGATTCCACTTGTGCGTAACTGCAGTCCATGTACCCTGTGTGTGCCTGCTAGCATGGATCATACAAACGGGCACTCCCAATCACTGTCCGATTAAGGCCTGGTGCACACCAGAGGAGTTTTTCTGAGCGTTTTGAGTTTTTAAATCTGCTGCTAATGTTATCCTATGTGTCTGTGCACACTGGAGCAATGAGGTTTTGTAAAAAAAATCCATAGCATTACATTGGGAAGAGCTTTTAGAGGTTTCAAAAGCTCTTCCCAATGTAATGCTATGGTTTTTTTTTTTTTACAAAACCTCATTGCTCCAGTGTGCACAGACACATAGGATAACATTAGCAGCAGATTTAAAAACTCAAAACGCTCAGAAAAACTCCTCTGGTATGCACCAGGCCTTAAAGAGAACCTGAACTGAAGATAAAAAGTCAAAATAACCATACACAGGTCATACTTTCCTCCTATGTAGACTACGTCTCAATCTCTTTCTCCTCTTCAGCGTCCCATTTGTCCTCTGTGACCAATGGATTTCTCAGTCCTCCATTTTAAAAATGGCCATTACCCCCTAACAGCTTCCTGGTCAGCACACTGTTAAACTGTAATATCACCCACTTGAGCTATAGGGAAACATGAACGTTACCTTGTACATTCAGTTGTAACTGACAGCTGCTGATATATAACTGACAGCAACTGGTCTATTTCAGTTCTGAAAAAATATTGTCAGAATTGGAAGGGATCACTGTAAGAAGAAAATGGTGAACCTCTGAGAGGAACTGAACGTGAGGTTAGTATGCAATATTCATTTGCAGCTACGTCATGTGTTTATTTTAAATTATTTTCCTCACTTCAGGTTCCCTTTAAATTTAATCAGATATCAATTGGTTATGCCTTGGCTATGAACAAATCTGTTAGAGTCAGAATTTATATTGCATTGAACATCTAATCAGTGGGAAAAAAAATTGATACATTGTACGGCCAGCTTTAGAAAGATACAAAATTGTAATCGAAAGTTCTGAGAAGGTCATGAAACTTGTGGAGGCAGTAAATACTGAGAGCCAGTGCAAGGTGCCCTGTCAGAGGTCTGGGTAATATTGAGTCCTATCCAGTCTTCACCAGTGACCACTTCTGTATGCACTAACATTTTTCACCACATTTGCTCATTTACATGTAAATGGTATCTGAAAAATAACCATCAACCATTTTAAAATCATTTAAAATAAATGTTACTTTATTTTATTTCTGAATTCCAGAGTAAGAAGTAGCTGTCTAGAGTCATTAATTAACATAACAGCTGAACAAGGCAATTGGCATCCGGTATTTCTGCACTTGCCTGTTAAGTCATCAGCATCTTACAGCAAAAGTAGAAGTCAAACAAAACCACTCCAGCATGTAGCCAAGTCACAGTACTAACCATTACAAATCACATTGTTATGTAGATGTTCTTTATGACAGCAGGAACGCAATGCAATGGAACGGGACAGTGGCGCTGAGCGTTATGCTCGTGTTGCGTTGGGTACAGTAAAGCATACAGTCACTGAAAATGATGCATCAGCCTGACTGTTAACACACGCATTTAGCGGTAATGTCACTACACACAGTGCGTTATGATGCTGCAACCCTCCAGCTGCACTGTGAACATCACCGAGTTGGTTTATTGCAGCTCAGAAAGCCACATTACAAAGCAGCCATTACACTAAACCACTACGAACGTGGCCTAAAAACTGTAGCAGGATGGACATGGATAATGACCTTTGAAAACTATTTCATGTCTGGATGTTATGCTAATCCCTTGCATTCAAGATGTTGTGATTTAATGACCCAGAATACAGCTGCAGATCTGGTGACCAAACTCTAGGTTAAAGGCTCATACACACGTACAATGTAATGCACAACAAGACAAACCATACAACAAGTTGTTTACATGACAAGTACGTACACACACGCCAAATAACAACCAACTCACATACAGTCTATGCATGCAAGCTAATCGACAAACTGCACAACATGTCTGCATTCAAAAACAATAAAGTTGTTCAAAAGACTTGTACACACGTTCCAACCTGCATGATAGTTGGACAAACCAATCCTCCGGTTGGATCTGGAAAACAACCTGTTATTAGTTGGTGATCTGGTTGTTTGCCAGCCAAACACACACAACTTATCTTCCAACAGACAAGTTTGGATGATAGTTGGTAGGTGTGTACGAGCCTTAAAGTGTACCAGAGATGTACCCTCTGGCCTAATCACTCCCTCTGCGCCATCCTCTGCCTCCTTGATCTTCTGTAACGAGTCTCGGTATCTTCGGTCAGTAAGCACAAGCGCAGTTTGGCTGTGCGCACTCCCCCAGCCAGGAGAGTTCTGCACCTGCGCAGAAAGCTACCGGCGATCGGGGCGGGCACACGTGGCCAGACCGCGCATGCGCAGGAAGCCCCAACAGCCGAAGATGCCAGGAGCCCTAATGGAGGATACAGAAGGCGGAGGATGGCGCCTAGGGAACGATCAGGATGGAGGGGGCGGAAGGAAGCCCCAAGTATGTATGAATTTTTTATCCCTATTCATCTCAGGTTCCGTTTAAGGTTAGGTGATGGGAAATGTAATTGAAGGGGCATTTTATGCAAAGGAAGGGGGGGGGGGGGGGGGGGGAGTTTAGAAAGCTATAACCCATCACATTCCTACAACAACATAAGTGAAATGCATGCTTGTCATCTGCTGTATAGGCTTTCCATATAAACCCTTGCTTCCATGATTCTATTATTATGGGATGCCTTTTAAACTGTGCATTTTCTAATCACTCCCTCTGGCGATTTACTATCACGTTTGACTTTGAGGTGTTGTGCATGAAAGAGTCCTGAGAGGTGGTGTCCTGACAAAACCTGGGGGAGACTTCTTCAGTCTGCCCTATTTGGGGGGAGGGGGGGGGGGGGAAGGGGTTGCGGGGGTATAGGGGTTGGTAGTATAAATCGCTAAGCAAAGTTTGGCAAGTTTAGCTCTGCTTTAAGAGGGCGTGTCCATTCAAGAAGTGTCTCTTATCAAGTACAAAGTATATTACACTATGACTACAGAGTACTAAAAAAACACTAAAATATAAAAAATTGAATACATAGCAAATCCCTTCCTAACATAGGTGAGAGTCTACAAACTACCAGCTACAATCAGCAAGGTGAGCCTACTTCCTACATACTATAATTAACGCTACTTGATTACAACTTGGAACATTTCTGTACATTTGTTGCTTTTTGTATCAAAAAACAAAATACAAGTAAATGGATTACAAACCACAGGTAGGTTTTGAAGAAATAGATATAAAATTGTGAAATATAATAAGACATGTGTAAGAACAGGCTTTACCTTGTCCCAGTTTCGGTGTAGCAATGATTGTTATTATTCATAGGTTTGCCTTTGATAGCTCTGCTGTCATAGTTTTTACACCTGTTGGCTAGCAGGCAGGTTGCAATCCATCTGTTCCGCAGTCTCTTTGAGGCGCAGCCAGCATTGGTGCCCCCCCTCTGTGTGCCCCCACACATCTTATTAAATGAACCACAAAGCTAGATCGGTTCAGTCGCGATATTATCCCATTAAAAAGCAGGACAACCGTCAGTCTTCAGCAAAAGAAGAAAAAATTAATAATAAGTACATAAATAGTTGTCCCAGATCAGCAAGACGGAGCTTGTCCTTTCAGTTTCCAGGTTCGGAGGCAGAATAGACGGTCTCATACTGACAGGTACGACTGCTGACACTGGCTCAATGGCTTCCCAGGTTTCCAATATCCAGCTATACATTAAACTGTTAAACAGTCACAAGACTGAGCCATATGTTTGGCAGAAGGCAGGGCTTCAGCTTCAGCCCCACCCTCTACAGGAAGGTTGTGTTATCACTGGCCAGACTGCTGGATGACCGTCATGTGAGAGGTATTCATCATGTGACAATGAAAAGCAGTTTGACTGCTTGCTGGCACTGTCTGTACTATGAACGCTGTAATTCACAGGCTGTCTGCGTTCCTCTGTTCCCTGGACTTGTGAGCTGCCGCTTACAGAGCTATAATACCTTCTGCACAATCACAGAAGCACGTGCACACACACCTCTCACAGGCAATAGTTCATTATGAATGCGGTTCCCCCTGAGGTTTTTACACCTAAATCTATAATATACCTTATCAGCCACCAGCAAGCCAAAAGTACTGGACATTGTCCTAAATGCATTCACAGCCTGATAAGGCAAATATTCTTCTTTGCAGCTGCAGAATACAATTAACCCTTTGGGCTCATTCACACTAGGGGCGTTTTCTGCATTTTTTCAAGCGCAGGTGATTTTTTAAAATCACCCACAAAACATTAGTGCAATGAATCTATGAGAAGGTTCATATCCATGTAGTTCATGCGCTGTGCGTTCAGCAAAGCGGTGCCTGTACCATTTTTGGGGCGTTTCTGCTATAATGGAGAGTATAGGAAGCGCGCTAACGACTCACAAAACCGCTTTATGTGGTGAGTGCGTTCGCTTTTTTAGAATACATACTTTGTATTTATTATTTTCCGGGTCAAAGTTCACTTCCTGACTTGAGTCAGTGAATGAATTACAAAATCACTCTGGAATTGCGCCTAGAAAAGCGCTTTTACCAGAAACGCAGCGCACAGTGGAGCACCGGGTGGGGGAAAAAAAAGCGCTTGCATTTGCGATTTTAGGTGCGAATAAGGCCTCACAGTATATTTTAAAGATCACCTACTTCCCCTGCGAACAAAGTCAGACACAGGATCGGAAAATCAGATTGCACACGATTTGTTGACATTCTGGGAATCACAACAGTGCCGCGATTAGCATTGTTATCGTGGTGCCCCTTTACCTCTTTGACAATTTTTACCTAAGAGCAGTAGTATGTGATTTTCGTGTAATTTCCCTATGCGGTCTGAAGCTCCACCCCTTTGTTTTAAAAAATAAAGAATTGCGTTATACACAATGATGAACGCACTAAAAATCATGATGCAAGATTTGGGAAAAAACTGCAAGTCGCATTCAGAATCGCAGCACGATAGTGGTCGGGATTTGCAATAGAAAAGGGCTATTCCTGTATACAATCACCACTGCTCTGGACTTTAATACCTAAAAACCAGAGGACTGGGCAAACTGAAAAAAACAATGGATATATACAATGCCCCCCCTCAGGGCTTGGCAAACTTACTTGTTATCTAGGAGAGCTGCTCTCACATGAGAGAATGACCTCAGCTCAGGGGTTAAAGGATTGTACACATACTTGACTTATGCTAGGAATACACCACAAAGCCGCATCTACACGCGTAGATGCGGCTCCGATGTTCCTTATCAATCGAGCCGCTAATGCGGCTCGATTGATAAGATCCGACAGGACGGATCTCCGCACCGCCGATTCCCTGCTCGCTCCCCGCGAAGGGACAATGGCAGGGAATCGAGCGGAAGATAAGCAGCGCCGGCGGGGGCGAGCGGGGAATCGAATCCGGCGCACGCGCAGCGAGCAGGGACGCGGCAGGCACGCGCGGGGACGCGGAAGAGGCGATACGGTGGCTAATCAAGCCGCCGGATCGGAGCCGCATCTACGCGTGTAGATGCGGCTTAAAGTGAACCTCCGGACTAAAAATCGACTCAGCAGCACTGAAAAGGCCTAGTGTTTCTTTAACAGTTTCACAGCATCAGAACTTTGTTTCTCTTACCCAGGCCTCATTTTTAGCTGCACAGAAGAAAACTGCCCGGGCTTTTTTCCTCTGATGCTGTGCAAAGCATGACGGGATTTCTGATGATGTTGCTCTCGTTCTGCTGTTTTGGTACAATTTTTTTTTTTTTTACATTTTGAATTTGACATTTGAAGCCTAGCATGTGCAGCTGGGAGGGGTAATCAGGACACAGGACAGCTGGAACTGTGTCTCCTGCTCCCTGTCACCTCCTTTCAACCAAAAAGATGGCAGCCCCCATGACAAAGATGGCAGCCCCATGAATCACAAACATTTGCCTGTTCTTTTAAAACAGGGTGGGTAAAAAATTATATTACCTATCTATTCTAATTAACATAACTAATGTAACTTAATGACAGTATGTTTGTTTAGGCTGAAGTTCCCCTTTAAGTTTATTCAGCAGATAGATGGCTTGATAGATCATTTCCAACAGGTCCAATCTGATTTTGATTATTTTTGTCTGATTGATTTTCTCATAGAAGTGAATGGAAATAGATCAGAAAAAGGATCGGAAAGTAAATCTGCCAAAAAAACCATCTGTGTATTCCCAGCATAAAGTCAGCTGAGCCAGCCGAAAACAAAAGCCTCAGCGGATAACCAAGTGTGTATGCGGCAGCCCCCAACCCACGATTGATTCATGTAACCAAAAAGCTGTAGAGCAAAGGATAACTATAGATATCTATATCAGCATACCATATATAAAGGCTATATCTAACAAGTAAACCACAAAGAAAAGTTGCCCAGATGTGGATAAACAGTATCAAAGATTGTTCATAC
The DNA here is from genome assembly GCF_040937935.1 of Hyperolius riggenbachi. Taxonomy (NCBI): domain Eukaryota; kingdom Metazoa; phylum Chordata; class Amphibia; order Anura; family Hyperoliidae; genus Hyperolius; species Hyperolius riggenbachi. The sequence continues at coordinate 174,649,894 of NC_090646.1, forward strand.
TCACTTTCAAGTCAAAAATGGTAAATTTTATTAGGAAAAATCCCCCCAAAATGTGTGCTTATAAGTAACCATAGCCCAATCCAGAATTGCCCGTATCCTAGTACCACGCTGCTATTGGCGCCGATGGTGGTTCAGGCAAGCCTGTGTGGCTAATGCAGACTTGATGCAAGCAAAAAGGTAAAGATGACCAGCACTTGCCAATTCTTAAAAACCTTTTAATTCTTAAATACTTTGCTTTTTAAGAATTGGCAAGTGCTGGTCATCTTTACCTTTTTGTTTGGGGATGGTGAGTTCACCACTACCTCGCCAACAATAACAATTTTAGTATATATTTTATCATTTTGGCGCCACTGTTCACTTCCTACAATACCAGTGTCCACCCCTGTGGACCCTCATTTCCTGATCTACAGAGAGCGACATCTTAGTCCTGAGTGGGGACGGGCCTAATCTCCCCACCTGCATTTACAGTGGTTGCCTGTGCGGTAACCCTGGTTTGTGAGTATATTTGCTTACAATTAATATTTCTCCCTATTCCAATACATACTATACTATATTGGGCTCTACGATTTCCTTTCTTTCCTTGTGTCCAACTGACCTCTTATGTAACCTGACATTAATACATAGTTTTTACCTTTTCATTATGTTTAAAGAGACTCTGTAATTAGAATAAAACCCTCTGGGGGTTACTTACCTTGGGAGGGGGAAGCCTCTGGATCTTAACAAGGCTTCCCCTGTTCTCCTCCGTCCCACACGTCGAGTGCCAGGACCCCCCGAACTGCGGTGAGGTAAATATTTACCTACTGTGATCCTGTGCAGGCGCACTAGCAGCTCCTTGTTTGGACTAAGGCAAAAATAGACAAGCTCAAACGATCCGCTCGCGCCTGTGCAGTAGAGCAGAGAACGCAAGAGGTACATATCCCCGCTTGTCAAGCCAGCTTGTTGAGGAGGTATCGGGGGAGCAGCGCAAGATCCCCTAGGCTTGAGGACGGGAAAGCCTCATTGGGATACTGAGGCTTCCCCCTCCTGCGGTAAGTATCCCCCAGAGGTTTTTTTTTTAATTACAGAGTCTCGAAGTTTAAACACTTGTGCAATTGGTCCTATAGTTGCACGCCCATACATTACTCGATGTATGGCCAGATCAACCATTATATACATCAGCTTTGATCACAGAGGGACCTATTGCCTAGTCACACACACTTCACAGCATCTCCAACACATTTCAGTAAAGTTGATGACTGCACTTGGGGACCAGGAGGGTTTAATAACTGCACTGCATAAAGTATTTGTGTGTGTGTGTGTGTGTGTGTGTGTGTGTGTGTGTGTGTGTGTGTGTGTGTGTGTGCGTGCGTGCGTGCGTGCGTGCGTCTTGCTCTGCAAAGTTTGAGAATTGCGCCCCCTCCCACCCCCTTGGCTATGAGTCAGAAATTTGGGTCCAAGTTAAGTGGGACGTCTACCCCTATACTTTTAATTTAGTGAGTCAGACCTGAAGAGTATAATTCTATATATTTTACATTTTTGTTTATTGTTTGTGTTAAATGTTACAGTATTGTATAAACTGCAATAAGTTGATAATTCTTCTACTTTTTACTTTTCTTTTGATATGAGTTTCCACTGTGCTGAAGTTGCACTTTTCTGCAACATTACTGTGTTTGAACTTTGATGTACATATTGCTCACAAACTTATTCTGCACGATCAATTAGCTGCACGGAGCAGGAGCCCTCATCACTGCATAATTTGTCAGGTGACTGCAGCAGGTTCTACCACCTCCATCTAGTCATTTCTTCCTACTTGCCAAGTATGGGACTGAAACAAATAGACTATTTTTTTTTCTGTTTTCTTCCAACTAAAGTATAATTTCCCTTTAAAAACAATTATCTGTACAGACACAGTCTACCAACACCACAAATACGTACAGGTGGATCTGTGTCCTTGTCAAAGAATGTACTATTCTATTTAGCCATTGCTGTGATTCGTACAACTCTGCCAACCTAAACAGCTAAGCCAGCGTCAGCCCATTTCCTTTTTACATTATGTATTGCTCCCAACAGGACTAAATGTCCCCATCCCCTGCTTGTCTTCATGAAAGCATCAATAATTATGGAATGGGCTTAAATAATGATAAAAAAAAAAAAACAAACAAAAAAAAAACACACCTTGTACCCAGCTGCGTGTACACACCAGCAATGACATGAGGCATGCATATGGTGATTAGGAACAATGCCAAAACTGACTCATCATGCAATTTTAGCCCAGAGGTCATCCTGGAGGCCAGACATCATGCCCAGCACCATAATCAGCTTCCCTTATCTATAAACCTACAAGCTGAGGTCTCAGACCTGCAAAATGTTCTCTGTAAAATGATCAAAGTCTATCCTGTGTTCAAGTCAGGATACGACAGTAAAATTGTGAGCAACAGTGGGCACAGAGCCATGATATGCTACAGATCAGTCAAAGCAAAGAAAATGCCCACAGTCAGGTTAGCACATCAGGGTAGTCTCAAAGCTGAAGTGTTTTAATTCTTCATAACATCAGTCAACACAAGGTTATAACAGTTGTTTTGGGGCCACGGCGGGTCCCCTTCATTAGATCAGTGTAGACAAACAAAAACACACACACACACACACACACACACACACACACTGAAATGAGTCAGGAACCACCCATGGCTAATGAGGGATCTGCCCCTTAACCCATTAAAGGACCACTATCGTGAAAAAAGTAGGCAGTTAAAACTTGACAGAACCAACAGTTTTTGGTCCAGTCCATCTCTTCATTGGAGATTCAGATGGAATTTGGCAGCCTATAGAAGTTAACCTCCTTGCCGGTTATCCCGAGCCCAGCTCGGGGTAACCTGCGTAGGAGGATTTCTCAGGCCCCGCTGGGCTGATTTTCAAATTTTTTTTTCCTGCACACAGCTAGCACTTTGCTAGCTGCGTGCATACTACGATCGCCCCCCCTCCAGACCCCTTGCGCAGCCTGGCCAATCAGTGCCAGGCAGCGCTGAGGGGTGGATCGGGATTCCCTCTGACGTCCCGATGTCGGTGACGTCATCCCGCCCGGACGCCATGGCGACCGGGGAAGCCCAGCAGGAAATCCCGTTCTGAACGGGATTTCCTGCTTACTCTGATCGCTGAAGGCGATCAGAGTGGATAGGGGGATGCCGCTTGTCAGCGGCTATCATGTAGCGAGCCCTGGGCTCGCTACAGGATTTAAATAAAAAAAATAAAAAAATAAAAAAAAAAGTGTTGCGCTGCCCCCTTGCCGCCAGAATTGTAACGGCAAGGGGGTTAAAGCAGAGCATCCGAATTCGTGTCACAGCTGTGCCGGCATCGCGTCTCACAAGACGCATGCCAATCGCAGTGGAGACGTAGCCTAAGTGACAAAATAGGGTGCAGTGGGTAGGGAGGCTGGCATCTTACTATTTTGGCAGTTGTACTGCTGTTCAGGAAATGCTGTTGAAAACAAAGAAAACCCTGAGAATCTCCCATGAGGAGATGGACTGGCTCAAAACCTGTCGGTTCTGTTCGATTCTAACTGCCTACTTTTTTTCGAGGACAAAGGGTAGCTAGCATTTATATTTACCATGTGGGTCAGCCTGGATCAGAGCATTACGTAGGTTCATACTGGACCTGTAAGAAAAGAGGGGTTTCCTGTATGCTGAGGGCGGGATCCCCGAATAGCCATGGGTGGTTCCTGACCTTTTCCATTGTATTCATATGCACTGCACAATGTTGCAATGCATATTTGTCTGCACTTAGTGTTGTGTTTGGCTGAGTTTACTTTGCATTGTGTTTGGCGGGGTGGCCATCCCATGTTTTTTTATCCGTTTAACCTTTGTGTTTTATATGGTTATATTTAATACATTATATTTAGTACTTTATGAATAATAGTTGATGAGAATTTATTAGCCCTTATCAGTATAACCACGGATTTCAATCTATTTTGCCCATTTCTCCTATAAATATTGATTCTATGTCATTACCTTGTGTAGATGAATCTTAAGAATTAACCAGTTATTGGTTTTGCTATAGTATATCTACGCCCCTTGAGATGTCATCTTATCCTCAGGGCGTAGATATACGTATTCTGCCTTATGCGTGTTCGTCGCCACCCGTTACTGCACTGATCGGCGTATGGGAACAGGTGTTCCCATAGATCAGTGTGCCTATAATCAATGATCACCAGCATCAATGAGATGCTGGTGGTTATTGACAAAGTGAAAGTAAAAAAAGATAAACACCTTACTTCCTGTGTACTGTTCACAATACACAGGAATAAAGTGGGGATGGAGGGGACATCTAGTGGCCAAATAGTAAAAATACATACTACATTCATTAAATTCAATAAAAATAAATTCCCCATTAATTACCCCTTACCTCCCCATAGTTACCAAAATAAAACACTTGCTAAAAAAAAAAAAAAAATGTACATAGTTACTTTTTTTAAATATGCATGTCATGAGAGTATATTACTGTTATTTTTTGTCAATAAGGGCTTGTAGTTAGTGGCAGGGCTGTGGAGTCGGAGTCGTGGAGTCGGGCAATTTTGGGTGCCTGGAGTCGGAGTCGGGAAAAAATGCACCGACTCCGACTCCTAATGAATTTGTAACTAATTAAAATAGAAAATATGATAAAATGTTCTATTTCTCAGATAATAGTCATTAAAAATAATGTATATATACAGTATATATACAGTAATAGCTGTGCTTAGTCCACAAAAATGAAATAAACCAATCAAAATGAGTTACTTGTGCTGCTTTAATAAAGCAGTCCCCGTATTTTTAAGGTCAGATATACATATCTGATTGTGATTGTATATATGATGTGTACACAGGAATCTCTTATATATACTAAATAACTTCTATGCTGTAAGAATAAAGCCTGATGTGTAGCTGTGTCACTAATAGAGATGGTCAATGAGATGGAAATAATTCTGCATTGATGCTGATTTATGCAAATGTATGCACTCCCTTTGCTGATGAAATCAAATAATTTGATATGTTGTTAAAATTTGGTTTGGTGTCTACAAATTAAATGGTACCTGAGACGGATGAAAAGTAAAGTTTTATACATACCTGGGGCTTCCTCCAGCCCCCTTCAGGCTAATCAGTCCCTTGCTGTCCTCCACCACCCGGATCTTCTGCTATGAGTTCTGGTAATTCAGCCAGTCAGCGCTGTCCGCTCCCACAGCCAGGAACATTCTGCACCTGCGCAATAGTGCTGCACAGGTGTAGTATGCTCCTGGCGGCGGAGTGTGTGCATGCGCACTACGCCCGACTGGCTCAAGTACCTGGACTCATAGCAGAAGATCCAGGTGGTGGAGGAGGACAACGAGGGACTGATTATCCTGAAGGCGGCTGGAGGAAGCCCCAGGTATGTATAAAACTTTAATTTCATCTGTCTCAGGTTTACTTTGTTACACAGTAGTACTATACTCTACATATGCGCTCCCCACAGAGCTGCAGGGAATCCACTGAGAATGCTGTGCACATTGAACACAGAGGTGTTGTCTGTCACCCATAAACCTTGTTCAGATTGTGCATGAAGAATGTGTAATAGAGGAAGAATCTCCTCATTCCCCTGCAGAGTACCTGCACATCATTCTTACATGTACCCACACTTACATTGCCTAGGGCCTGATAGATGTTCTTTGTTCCGGTTTGTACCTTTTACAAGTACTCTTACCAAGGACTAGTTTTAGTCTAAAGGGAATAAATATAGTAGTCTACATATCCTCACTTCGGTTGTCTTGTAAAATTCCTAAGCGTTGGCAGTTAAGAGACGAATTTCATGTTACATACGTTTAATCAACAAAATTGTAATATGAAAATTAGAGGAGTCGGAGTCGAGGAGTCGGTGGAATCCTAAACTGAGGAGTCGGAGTCGGTGGATTTTTGGACCGACTCCACAGCCATGGTTAGTGGTATAGTATAAATGAACACAAAAAAAAAAATACACATTTCCACATAAAACATTGTCGCCATACATTGTACTAGGGACATAATTTAAACGTTGTAATAACCGGGACAAATGGGCAAATATGTGGGTTTTATCCACAGTAGTACATTTTATTTTAAAACTAGAATGGCTGAAAACTGAGTAATTCACTTTTTTCATTTTTTTTCCCTCATTATTCCAGTTAAAATTATTCTTAGCAAAAAGTACCACCCAAAGAAAGCCTACTTGGTGGGGGAAAAAAAAATATATCAAGATATAGATAATTTCGGTGTGGCAAGAAGTGATAAAGTTACAGGCAAAAAAATGGGGGAGAGCAGAAAGGTGAAAATTGCAATGGGCCATAAGGGGAACATAACCTTTAGTGGTCAAGTGGTTAAACACTTCAGCTTTGAAACTACCATGGTGTGCTAACCTGATTATGGACTTTTGCTGTATCTTCTTGTTGCTTGGCACCCAGGTTATGCACCCACTACTAAAGGTAAGGTGTGCCACTCAAAAAAAAAAAAAAAAATCAACACTTTACTACAGTCTGTCAAAGCAAAGGGGGAAGTGCTCTCTCAGTCTTACATTCCACTACATCCCTGCACCTGGTGCCCAGTGCATGTGATCTGAGGTGAATGGCAGGGCAGCAGTCACATACTAAGTTTAGCAATTCTGCTCTGTAGTGACATTTGAGGTGCTGCTCCACTTAAACCCTTCTAGCCCCCGAAAATGCTGGAACAGATAAAGCAAACATCAGAACAATGTGGCCGTGTAACTTAAAAAGGTAGCAGATTTGTTTGCCATGTTCTACCTTATGATCACAGGAAATCTAAAAACCAAAACACTCTTATGATCTAATCACGAGAGGAATGTGAGTAAACACCTTAGAGAACAGCTCACTGTCATCCTTTCGCATGAGACTGACTCATGATATGGCTTCTTATTATTATTTTTTCCTTGAAAGAAATACAACACTGATGCCTTAACACACTGTCACAATTTGTACCTTATGTTTATGGATGTGATTATGGTTGCAAATTCCTCACAACTCTTGTATTTGTTTTAAGACTGCCTTTGGACCTGCATACCTGGTGCTACCTGATCCCCAAAGCTAGCATGGCATGTGAGGATCGAGATGTATGAGCAAACTTTGAGGTTTCAAGATTTCCATAGGAGAGTTAAGATGCGGTAGTGTCTTTAATAAGTTTTGCCCATAAGGATCGTACTCTTATGCTATGTACACACTTTCAATCTCTGTTGACTTGCGAAGATTGGAACTCAACCCTTCAGGCAATAGTTCGGAGCAAGTCTGTTGATGTGTCATTTATTCACCCTCCCACTCTTCCCTTAAGGAGAGTGCATGGGGCAGGATAGAGGCGAGAATAGGAAAGTGATAAGAGGCAACATCGTGACAAGCCTGGCTCTTCGGCTACATTCACAGCTGGACGTTATGAAATGACATTAGGGAGGCATTGCAACAGGGAATGGTGTACTGCGACATTCACAGTGCAACGTTAGCGTTGCGGTGTACCACGCTATGCTATGGTAACGCACTGCTGCAGTGAGTTACTGCTAAACGCACACGTTAACAGGTACAGGAAAGCATACTTTTAATTGTCTGTATGATTCACTGTACCTCAATGTATTCGACTTAATCCAGCCGTAACGTGTGGTACAACTTTGTTTCGCTGCATTGTCTTCCTGTTAAAAACAGAAACACAATGCAGCATCTCACTGTGAACCTAGCCTTCCGGTCTCAAAATTTGACTTGAACCAAAAGGACTGATTATGGAGAACGGGTCAGCTATACTCTAAGTCTGGGGACTCTGCAGGCCACTGCAGGTTTACAAGCTTACCATCTTGTTTTTTTTTTCCTAAGGTAGTTTTAGCATAGCTTGGATTTATGTTGTGGGGCATTATCTTGCTGTAGAATAAACCTTGACCAACCGAGGCACATAACAGAGGGTACTGCATGGCGCTGCAGAATGCTGTGGTAGGAGTTTTGGTTCAGGGGACCCCTCACTCTATACAAATCACCAATCCTGGATCCAAAACAGCCTCAAATGTCAAATTCTGGTTCTTCATCCCAAAACACCTTCTTCCAATGGTGGCGTTTCATGGCCCTGGCAAACTTCTTTTCATTATTCTGACGTCTTAGCAATGACTTTTTAGCTGCAACTCGAGCTGTCAAACCCACATCTCTAAGCACTCTCTTCACAGCTGGAACTAAGACTTGCGACAAATATTAAGCTGTGCTTGAAGCTGTAGTCCCGTGACCAGTCTACTACATAAGCTGCTGAATCTCAGAAACTTTTCTTCTGACGCCATTGTGGCTTTTGGTCTGCCAGACCTCTTCCTGTCTATGGTTTCTTCGGTTTGAGCGCCTTTTAATGGTGAAGGAGACTTACTGTACTTACTGAAACCTTGCTTTTCCTTGCAATTTCAGACCTATGGTTTTAAGTTTTCCAATGGCTTGTCTCCCTTCCAGTGCTATCGCATGTTGTCACCTTTTTGTGATAGTCACATTACTTTCTGCGGTACAATACTGTTAATGCTCACGAGAGTATGGTACAACAGAATCCCCAGGCAGCGCCAGAAGGTGTTGTAAGTAATCAGTAGAATCAGTAGAAATTGGTAACAACTCTCTAGGCTTGATCAATCTCCATTGCTACAGAACAGCTGTAAGTTGATAACCCATTTCGGGCCCATTCACACTGGGGCGTTTTTCAGTGCTTTGCTGACCACAGGCAATCAGCAAAGCGCTGTGACACATGTATCCCTATTAAATCAGTAGAAAAATAAAATAAAAATAAAAACACAAATGCGCTACAATGCAGCAGTTCTAAAACGTTTCACTATTAGTAAATATTTCAGTAATGCTTCTCAGTTTCAACAATTTCCATGTTATCTGTACTATTTCAGTTCAATATAGGTTTTACATGTTCTGCAAATCAATAAACCGTGTTTTTATGTATATGAACATTGTGTTTTTATATTATACCTTTTTTTGACATTGTAAAAACTGTGCCCGAGATCTTAACCACTTCTGGACCAGGATGATTGAAATCTACGCTGTTTGGGACCTGTTTTCCCTGTCAGGGCGTAGACTTCAATCTTTGCGCCGCTACCGCTGATTGCAATGCTCTCCCGTCGCTGCAGCCCATTTGTCCTGCTGTTGCTATGACAGCAGAGCTCTGTAAGCCGGTCGGGAGCAGATTTCATTGGCTCCCGACTGAGATCCAATCACATTGGCTCACAGTGATCACAGGGTCAGGAACCAATGAAATCGACTCCTGACTATCTCACAGAGCTCTGCTGTCATATCGATGGCAGGGTGAGTGGGCTTCAGCGATGGAAGAGCAGCAGTAAGCGCGAAAGCGATGGGTCTGTGCGGCGTAATGTCGGTGAGCCCCATTTGTTTTTTATCAGCAGTCTCTGGACCTTAGTTAAGGGGATAGACTTCTGGTACTGAAATGGTTAACATCTGGCATCCATGTCCAAAATAAAAGTAAGTAAAATTACACCAAGTACTGTATGTTACTATCAGCGAGAGTTATCCTCAAATGACCGCTACTGCTTTCAAGTACAAATATATTCCAATTGTCTTTTCTACAGGATTTGCACAGCAGATGCTAGAAATAGGCGATCAAAGCACACAGTGCCCACGTGAAGACTGGCACTCTGCCTACTTAAAAGCATTTTGCAGACACTAGATTACCATTGTTTTCAAAGAGCATAATCTGGCCAGAAAAAAAAAAAATGTTCATTCAACTTTCTCTAATGTCATGCTGACATTATTTCACCTCCATTATATTAAGGCTGAGTAGTGTAGCTAGTTGTATATGGCAGCCAGAAGTGTGTTGATCACAATACAGAACAATAGGTAAAAGAATATGACCTGGAAAATACTAAGATACTCAGGTGAAGCTGACCCCAGCCATGACGCATCTCACAATAAAATGCAGCTGGCAAAAAAAAAAAAAAAAAAAACGCTTTTCATTGACTATATGTTTTTCATACAATTTTAACTGGCCACCTCAGACAGAACTGTGCATCGGTTGAAATGCATAAGGCTTATTCACACCACGTCCACTGCTCCATATTTAACATAGCAAATAGCCAACGCAAAACAGACATGCAGAAGGTGCCCAGGCTTTATGGGCCTTTTCACAAACTTGTTCGTTTCAGTCAGTTGTGGGTGCATCTTGTAGCCCACATTTTCTGGACAGTATATTACATTGCAATTCTCTTGATGAATGGCCTGCCTCTGCTCCAGACCAGCAGTGGACAGTACAGATGAAGACTGAATGCAGCGTTTAAATGTTACACAATATAGTTGTAGTTATGGCAAACTCTATATCTGCAATTAAAGAGGGCTTGGATGCTTTCCTTGCATTGAAGGGCATCCACAGCTATAATTACAAGGCAATTCCTAGGAGAGTTGATCCAGGGATTTATCTGACTGCCATCTGGAGTCGGGAAGGAATTTTTCTCTTTTAAGGCTTAGGCCCGGTTCAGATTGCAAAAAGCCAACAGATCAAGCCAAACTGATCCGGTACAGCGGATCCAGTCTCCGCTTCACCGGATGGCTTGGTGCACACTGGCAAACAGATCCATAAAAAAGGATCTGATCACCGATCAATCGGATTTCACTCCGTTTGCCAGGTGAGGGAGGGTGCAGCAGCCGGGCTGTTGGGTGAGCAAAATGAAGCCGGCTGAAGAGGCTTTCAGGCTTTCCGTCTTCCGCGTCATGTTACTTCATGACGTGTCATGCGACTAGTCACATGACACATCTTGTAGTCATATGACGTGAAAGACGACGTATGCCTAAAACCCTGTCTACCGCTGGCTTAAATAGATTCTGTATGTTTTAATCCTCGCTTACTCACCCGCCCGGCTGCTGCATCCTCCCTCACCCACTTGCCCACTCAGGTTCACGTCCCCACATCCCACCACGTTTCTTCACTAGTGTGAAGAAACGTTCATTCCCCATTGCCCCTAATGCAGGGCTTTTTCTTCTGTTTCTGATCCGCTAAGCTCAGTGGTCTAGAGAATGTGGTACTGCAGCAAATTTGCGCTCCGTACAGAATGGATCCGTACGAACGGATGCGTGTGAATGGTTCCATTGGTTAACAGTGGAACCGCTCGCATCCATTCCGCTTGCCAAGGCTGAAGGAAAATACACTATCCTTCTCCTCCTAGACCTCTCATCAGCATTCGACACTGTCGATCACTCCCTGCTACTCCAGTCCCTGCAATCTGTGGGTATCCAAGGCCTTGCCCTAGCATGGTTCTCCTCCTACCTCAAATCGCTCCTTCAAGACCTCCTTCAATGGTTCCTCCTCAACCTCCATCCCACTTTCAGTTGGGGTCCCCCAAGGCTCTGTTCTTGGTCCCCAGCTGTTCTCCATTTACACCACCTCCATTGGAAAACTATCACCTTTATGCAGATGACACCCAGATTTACCTCCATACCACTGACCTCTCCACCACCACCATGGAGAAGGTATCCTCTGGCCTCTCGGCTATTTTATCCTGGATGTCTGCCAGGTTCCTAAAATTAAACCTGGATAAGACTGAACTCCTAATCTTCCCACCCCGTGCTGCCTCACTCCCCACTGACCTCTACGTCACTGTCAATGGCACAATCATTCATCCAACCACACAAGCCCGCTGCCTGGGTGTCACCCTGGACTCGGCCTACTCCTTCACCTCCCACATCCAAACCGTAGCTAGGGCCTGCTATCCTAGGGCCTGCTTTCCTGACCCCAGACACTGCCAAACTCCTTGTTCATGCCCTCATCATCTCCCGCCTGGACTACTGCAACTCCCTCCTTTCAGGCCTCCCTCAAAACCGCATAGCCCCCCTACAATCAATCATGAACGCAGCAGCCAGACTCCTCTACTCCTCCCACCGCTCTGTCTCCACGACTCCCCTGCATTGGCTTCCTATTCACTTCAGAATTAGCTTCAAGGTCCTATGTTTGGCCTACAAATCCATACACAAGTCCTGCCCAAGCTACATCTCTGACCTGGTCAGCAGATATACACCTGGCCGCCCACTTCGCTCCTCCAACAACCTACTCTTAACCACCCCACGTATCTCGCACTCCCATGCACGACTGCAGGACTTCACTAGAGCTGCCCCCATCCTGTGAAACTCTCTCCCACTGCCCATCAAGCTCGCTCCCACCTTCAAAAAAGCACTCAAAACTCACTTCTTCAAGGAGGCCTACATCAACTAAACACTGCCCTAATCCTTTCTGCCAATAACTTCTTGCTGCACCCCCTCCTTTTGTGTCACCAACCCCTCCCTCTAGATTGTAAGCCTTTGGCAGGGCCCTTGTGTATCATACTTGACTGTGTGCACTTTACCCAGAATTTGGAACTTGTTACCACTACCACTCCAGTTTATGATCTGGCATTGTACTACTGTCTGCATTGTGTATCTTTTTGCTATTACCTGTATTGTTGTATCTATTGTCTATTACCTGTATTGTTCTGTCACCCCTGTTATTGTCTGTAACCTTATTTATTGTACAGCGATGCGTGATATGTTGGCGCTATATAAATCTAATAATTAATAATAATTAATAATAATAATACAGTATATGTTCCGCTTTTTAACACTAATGTGAACCGGGCCTAATTGGTTCAGGCCTTGTAAGGTTTGTTGCCTTCCCCTGGATCAACTGGGATAAGTGCAGGTTTAGGATGGGTTTTTGGTTTTTCTTCTGGTTAAACTAGGACGGATGTCTTTTTTCAACCAAACTATATGTAACTATGTTATGTCTAGTCACAAAGCTTTAAGTCTTCCTTTACAGTAAAAACCTATAGACATACAAAAAAAAAATCCCCTGTAAGTTTTTGACTTGTCTCACTGCTCCTTGACAAAAAAGATCAATCCGTACTTGGCAATAATGAAGCAGCCACATGTTTGTTTCCTAAATAAACCCAATGCCCTACATGGTAAAATGGTTTGTGTGTTTGGCACACTACAAAGGGCCAAAGGTAACATGGCACAGCCTATGAATGAGAGACGGCTCATAATGTTCAATCAAACAAATACAATACAGACAACATTGATTTTGAGGTACTGGTGAAAGGTCATTACAGAAGTTCTACTCCGCACATTAAACATAGAAAACACAAATACAAAACAAAAATCAAAGGTTTCCCAAACAAGCAAAAAAAATTAGACGATTTACGTAGCATCATGTAAACATTTGGCATATACATAGCCTAAAAGTAAGCCAGTCTTGTGCAGAGACCGAGCACGCATATACCTTCAAATTCTGTTGCCTGACCTAATAAGGACTCTAACCCTCGGGTAACAGTTTAGGACCTGCTGTACAGATGCGCTAAATGAATCCTATTGCTATGAAGGAGGGCTGATTGCGCATGCACGCGACAAAGCAGCACGGAGCAGGTGGGGTGAGTAGGGGAAGAATGCCCTCAGCTAAGGAATTGAGGTGGATAAGGATCCGCTGTACAAATGTGAAATCCTAGTGGTAGCATGTAAGTGGTTTCCAGTCCTCAATTATGCAAAACCCTAGTGATCACTCCAGGGGGAAAAAGGCGTAAAAAAGCAGAAATAGCAGTGCTATAAATGGATATGACAGCTGTAATCAGGACAAATATTTAAGAGGATCCAACAGTTATTCTCACATACGTACACTGTGGCAGAAAGCTTCAAGTGGCTGGCTTTAATTGCATTTTTAGTGATAAAAATAAATAAATAAAAACACCCAAAAACAAAAACGCAAACTGTAAACCCTGCAGGCCTCAGTAACAAAAGAGGGAACAGCTACTAATTGCCACTCATGTGTACATGCATGGACTACATTTTTGACACAAGTTTACTTAATGCCATCAAGTTCCTTTTGCATTTCAGTTTGCTGCTAGCTGTGATTTTCAAGCTAATCAGGTTATGCTTGCTAGACTAGCAACTACACTTTATATACAAAGCTAGACCAGATATTACACAATGTGCGCTCTACTCAATAGTCTACTACCATTCATCTCCCAAAATCCAAATCCGCTTATACAATACAATGCAATACAGTAACATTTCTATAGCGCTTTTCTCCCATAGGACTCAAAGCGCTTCTGAACAAGGACCAGTCACACTCCCTGGGATATTCTGATACAACGCAATATTTGTTTCATTAATGCAGAAGTGGTTTTCTACTTTCTATTCTAATTGAAACAGGCAGATTGAGAACAACCCAAGAACAACAGAAGTAGAACGGAGCGTTATTCATAACTTTCTATTACTCAGGTTTCCAGCAGCATGGAGAACAAACCTAATTACGTATGAAAACAGAAGACTGGATAAATATTTATGTGAATGAATTGCCATTTCCCACAATGGTACATTGTAACAGTGTGGTGTATTCACATAGTAACAGAACAGTGCCACCCAGAGATGAAAATAGGATATGACAAAGCAAGCCACTACATTTTGATAAAAATTAGTGCTGACATCTTCCGTGGTGCTTTACAGAGTCCAGAGTCAGAGAGACATGTTACTAACGGTTTGCAGCGTTTTGCTGTCCAATCCTTTGTAAATCGCAAAACGCTACAGCCTTCCTAAACTGGTGAAAAACTGCACGGGGACTTTTCCATTAGTGCAAAGCAGTTGTGAGATTCTATATATAGAACATAAGGTGCGCTGGGAAATTCAGTTTAAAAAGATTCTCACCTACTATAGTTCCCTTAAAGGGGTTCTTTCGTGAAAAAAGTAGGCAGTTACAAAAATGTGACAGATGACAGGTTTTGAGCCAGTCCATCTTTTTAAGGGGGATTCTCAGGGGTTTCTTTGTTTTCAACAGCATTTCCTTAAAGGGAACCTTAACTGAGTGGGGGGTAAAGAGTTTTACTTACCTGGGGCTATTACCAGCCCCCTGCAGCAGTCCTGTGCCCTCGGCGCCGCTCTGGAATTCTCTGGTCCCCTGCTGTCAGTTTCGTTTTTGACGACTCACCAGTCGCCATGCGTATTATTGGACGCATTCACCAATGCAATTAGCGCTATTGCGGACCGCAACGCGTACAAAAATACGCGTTGCCGCACTACGCACGTGTGGTCCGCAATAGCGCTAATTGCATTGGTGAATGCGTCCAATAATACGCATGGCGGCCGGCGACTGGTGAATCGTCAAAAACGAAACTAAGTGACAGCGGGGGACCAGAGGATTCCAGAGCGGCGCCGAGGGCACAGGACTGCTGCAGGGGGGTGGTAATAGTCCCAGGTAAGTAAAACTCTTTACCCCCCGCTCAGTTAAGGTTCCCTTTAACAGCAGTTTAACTGCCAAAATAGCAAGATACCAACCGGCCTCCCTAATCACTTGCACAGTATTATGTCAGTTAGATTTTGCAACTGTTGTTCAGGAAATGCTGTTGAAAACAAAGAAAGCCCTGAGAATCCCCCTTAAAAAGATGGACTGGCCCAAAACCTGTCATCTGTCACATTTTTTAACTGCCTACTTTTTTCGCGAAAGAGCCCCTTTAAGAGTAAATTATTTATTATAAAATTATATAGATATTAAAAAAAATATAAGTGGTATATCGCAACATAGAGAATTCTCTCAACATTCATCAGAGCAAATACTGCATCAATCTACCATACCATACCATAGGATTCTGATGAAGACTGCCGAGACAGTTGAAACATGTCAATCAAATCTGTTTGATCTGATGCTTGGAAAGTGACAGGGGCGCTCCGTTTTCACTCCAGATACCGCTAATTTACATCCACGAAGTGATATGATATACAACACTATTGGGCATCATAGGTGGAGCGCAAGGAAGCGGCATCAGTAGCAGAGGTGAGACGCACAGGCTGGTGACGTCTCCCCTGCATAATCAGCAGACCGGAAGTACCACCAAGGAAGCAGACGTGCGTGGTATAGGCAGTATCCAAGCCATCCACAACTGACGGGAACCGATTCACCATCTCTGAAGCACCGGACCGTCCTTACGTATGTCGGGGACAACACAGATAAGGCACTAGGCTGAATACGGCGTACAAGTGTACTGGTGAGCATACTACTATTGTGTATTAATATCCTCATGACAGCTGGAGCACTCTAATATACCATCAGTATTATCGTATGTAGTTCTGCTGCACAGTGGACGATGTTACACTGAGAGTGTCCCTCAGTTAAATTTACTCCGCAGTACGGATTTTGTTGCGCTGGAGACAAAAAGGATTCTGGAAGGAACAGATCTGCTTTATTGATGTCACTCTAGGATATAGACCTTTTATAGGAGATGCTAATCTTTATTTTTTATTTTACATGTTTGAAATGTGCACACGGAAATTTTAAAATTATCTTTTTTAAAGGGGAATCAGATCACTCATGTATGATTGGCTGTATGGTTGATTGATGCAGTATTTGCTCTGATGAATGTTATGAAAGAAATCTCTATGTTGTGATATACCACTTATTTTTTTTATATCTATATAATTTTATAATAAAGAATTTACTCTTTAAGGGAACTGTAGTAGGTGAGAATCTTTTTAAATTGAACTTCCCAGCGCACCTTATGTTCTATATATAATATCTTGCTTAGAGGTGGGATAAGGGGTTTAACCCACCTTATTAGGTTGTAGCGGGAGGAAGTGTGGTTTGTAATAGGCTGGTGGGCCAATAGTTCAGAATTCTGAAGGCCCCATTTGAGAGATATTTCTATTAATAGGAGCAGCGCCCTCCAATCTCTATAGCGTTCTCAGTTGCGATATTCTGCCTGAACGCAAACTTTGGCCCAACTGTGATTTTCGTGCATTTGTGCTATGGTAAAAAAGTATAGGAGTGCAGTAAAATCATATACTAATCATGGTGCTATTCAATTAATTTGCAATCTGGCAACTTAAAGTGAACCTGAGGCGAGATTGCTACAGAGGCTGCCATATTTATTTCCTTTTAAACAACACCAGTTGCCTGCAGGTCTGTTTGGCTGCACTAGTGTCTAAATCACACCAGAAACAAGCATGCAGCTTATCTCGTCGCTTCTGACAATATTGTCAGAAACACCTGATCTGCATATGCTTGTTCAGGGTCTGAACAAAATATTAGAGGCAGAACATCAGCAGGGCAGCCAGGCAACTGGTATTGCTTAAAAATAAATTATTATGGCAGCTTTCATATCCCTCACCTCGGGTTCATGGTTTCCTGCTCATTTGTACTTTTTTTTTTCCCATTGCAAATCGGAATCCTGCTGTACACCTGTCAGATTTTGCAAAGACGTGTACAGTGGGGTCCAGTATACGTGAAATCCCTCAGAGTTCACATTTATTCCCCACTATAGAAAGTCTAGTGGTAAAGAGACCACAAGTATAGTGTCCCTATGGTAAGCAGTGATGAGCTGTGGTATACGTGGAAAAACTATGTTCAAAGTAGCTGCCATTATAATATCCATATCAGAGTGTCCATTAATTTATGAAGCCTTCTGAAAAAGGTATATTACAGCTTGGGAGGGCTATTGGCCAGGAAACAAATGTATTATGGCTCTTACCCTTTAATAATACTTCTGTATTTTACTAGCAGGTAACACATGCAAGCACTGGAAGTAAAACTGCCTCCACTGAAGTGGAAAAGCTCATTGCAGTAAAGCCAAGAACAGTGTCAAGAATGAGGTCTTCGGGAAAGGAAGCAGCGGCAATTATATAAGCAGAGGTATCCGAATTCTGGGCAGTCCTCTAGGCTCAGCGCACCTCTGATTGGAGGCCATTTGGAAGCGGCCTGGTGATGCGCTGATCCACCTTTTGCGCAATTTTCAATTTTACTTGGTAGCGCACCCAGGCTATGCATAGGTTAGGATTTAGTTAGTGTTAGGTCCCCTCCCATATGAGGAAGACTTCTCCGCAGTGGGAGGGACGAGTACTTAACAAGTTGCATGTAAGCTGTTACAGGAAACCAACATCCTCCAGTGGTAGACAGGTAATGTGTAGGCTCGGTGTGTATTTTATCCCACAAGTGGGGCTTGCACTCTCTTGCAGGTAGGCACTTGTCTGTTTTTAAGTAGCGCTGTTCATTTCCTTGCCATGTACTAATTTAATTCATTTTTGGTCATCTGCTCTCACTTAGCAGCCGTGCTTTTGGTGTATATGCAGAGCTTCTGTTTGGGTTCAAGGTGCGTTTGCAGTCTGATTGTAGGCCATTCGGAAGCGGCCTGGTGATGCGCTGATCCACCTTTTGCGCAATTTTCAGTCCTCTGCACTAATTGTAGATAGTACTGCTGCTATTGTAACAAATCGCAGGTTTGGTAGTTATAGAAATAATTATCTCTCTGCAGCCTGAAATAAAAAGGATGACTTAACATTAAATTTGCATTTTTATTGCCGTGGTGTAAGGCAATTGCTTTCTTAAAAATCCTGCTAATTAGCTATGAAGTTTATAATGTCTGGTGTACCCCCAGGAGGTCACGCATCACCGGTCCCTTGTGTGAAGAAGTGGCAATCGGTGGTGAATATTACCTTGCGATGTTGCAGAATTCCCTTGTCCCTGAACTAATAAGGCTGAGTGCTACATAGACGTCTTTCACGATGGCGGCCACTATGTGAGAATTCTTGATTACATCTTTGCTGACAGGTGCGTCAGTATAACTGGAACAACTGCCTGTTCGCCACCCTTGCCTGCTCTGACCCCAGTGGACTATTTTTTTCACGGGATCATGTCAAAACAGTTGTCTACTTGTCAAAGCCACATTCCTCAGATGAGCTTAGGGTCGGGATCAGGGAAGCAATCCATGAAGCGCTGAGCAGCAACTGTGGAATGTTTTTAACAAGCTGGAGAACCGGTTTACACTACAAGTCACGAGGAATGGTGGTCATTCTGAATATTAGAAAGACGAGTCCTATTGCAGTAAAAACTAGAAAGTAGTATTTTATAGGCAGTTCACACAGTGTGTTTCTTCTGTGTACATCCAACGTTATAAACATTTAAGCCCGCACAGATTTTTAAAAGCACCCTATAGAATGCATATGATGTGCAGACATCATCAGCTTGTAGGCTTATATCAATGAATTGGGGAAAACTCATGCTAAACTATAAAAAAAAAAACTAAGATACGGTAGCTGGAGGGCCCAAAATGATAAAATGTTCCGAGATAGATAGATAGAATGCAGTGGTAAATAGGTCCTACCATAAAGGAGGAGATTCAGTGTAAAAGTATGAAACCTTTTTACTTTATTTGCACTTACAGTAGTTTCCACAAGTCTCTTGCTGAAACATGGCTGCTAATGTGAAAGGGAGAAATGTGTGAACAGATGGCATTACCAACAGGCTAATCCTCGAGGAAGCAGGTATTCAGCACTCCCTGAACTACATCCTAGTGAGATGTCTGCCAGCATCTATAAACAGTTAAAGGATACCCGAACTGACATGTGACATGATGAGATAGACATGGGTATATACAGCGCCTAGCACACAAATAACTATGCTATGTTCCTTTTTTTCTTTCTCTGCCTGAAAGAGTTCAATATCAGGTATGTAAGTGTCTGACTCAGTCCTGACTCAGACAGGAAGTGACTACAGTGTGACCCTCACTGATAAGAAATTCCAACTATAAAACACTTTCCTAGCAGAAAATGGCTTCTGAGAGCAAGAAAGAGGAACAGTCACATGTCAGTTCGGGTATCCTTTAAACACTAGGCTCATACTTCGCCAAATTCAGTTAGGCGGTTATCTGTTCCAGGTCATGGTATACCCAGCTACTTTACAGCCATACCTGCTCAGCACATTCTGACCTATGGAGAGGGGAAGAAGGCCTCCCAGTGTGAGGTGCTGCAATAGGAATTTATTAAATAATCCAGCTCAGCTCATTGGCTCCAGATTACAGTGGATGGCTATACAATCATGACAAACGTCTATTCACTATAAAGCTGACTTTGCTTTTGATTGTCAATCCAATTAGATGATTATTGTATTGGATGAAAATCGGTAACACCAAGAGCATGCCTGATCGACAATGCAACTAATTTTGGTCACATGTATTGATTGGACATGCTACAAGATGGGGTTGATCAGGTACATGGCGAATGACGAATCCCCGACGCTGTCCCTCCTAGTGAATAAATGTGCCCTCATGTGTGCATTTATACATTACTTGTGCTGTGTCGCCCACTATGCGGTGCCCGTCTTCGGAATCCTGCTCCTCCATTTGCGCTTTACACCCTGCTGGTGTAAAGCACATGGCAGTTATGAGACATCACACACATGATATACGCCAGCGGCATCTATAGCACAAATGAAGGAGCAGGATTCCAAAGACGGATGGCCAATACAGGACAGGTAATGTATAAATGCACACACGGGGCACTTTTATACACTGGGGGGCAGCAGCAGATTCCCAAGAAATTTCATGACTAAATCAATCAGTTTGCAGTCTATGGGCAGCTGACAGATCTCTTTCTAATCAGATTCGATCAGAGAGGGATTCGTGTCTTGGTTGAATCTGCTGATCACCGCTAGATCCATGGGCACCAATAAAGATTGTCAATTGATGTGTCAAAACAATCAATTCCTCTCTGATCAGAATCAATTCAGAAAAGCATTGTTTCCTCCCACAGAGAGTTGATCGATCAGACTTTTTGGGAAAATCCATTCCGAACAGAGTTGATAAGATTATTCAAATCTGCCAGGAATCAAATGGGAGTATCAATAGGTCTATAGCTAGATCTACACGGAGCGATCCGGCGGCTCGGTTAGCCGCCGGATCGCCTCTTCCGCATCCCCGTGCGTCCGTCGAATTCGATACCCGCTCGTCCCCGCTTATCTTCCACTCGATTCCCCGCTATTGTCCGCTCGCGGGGAATCGAGCGGCGGCGAGATCGGACCTGTCGGATCTTATCGCTGATGCAGCTCGATTGATAAGTAACATCGTGCCGTGTAGACTAGGCTTATGGTCACAATAAGAGAAAGAGGTCTTTACAGACAGATGTCTTTTGTATAGAATAAAAAGTATATAATATGATTTGGTGAGCTGAAGCAGTTCAGCTGAAAGTCAACAGCAGGCTCCTCATTTGCTTGGTTTACATCATATGATCCAGGCTGAAAGGGATAAAAATAGACAGATCTTTGAAAAATATTGCATAATGTAACTCCGATGCACTGACCAGGTACCATATAAGTAATTTTATCAACAGTAGCTAGTAAAGAGCCTAAACAAAAACAAAATCCATGAACCATTTGTGCCTGGAATGGAGGAACGCTTTAAAACATCAAGAATATAAGTTGCATTTTCTTTACAAAATAAAAAGAAAGACAACATGCTGTTATGTCCCTGTCAGGCACTCACATATAGCAGTGAATTTACAGCACAGCTGCATATACTCTGCATCAGCACACTGCATGCTCCTAAAAGCCTGAATCAGCACTTCCATCAATACCATCCTTTGGGAAAACTCATTCTTATCAGGGCACTGATCCTCAGGTCAACACTGAGACATAAACCCGCAGAGAGCAAATCCTTCCTATCATGTTCTCTACAGAGTAATAAGGAAACAAATCCCAGCAGAATAAAATGCAGTTACACGCGACACCTGCTTCTAGAAATGTACTTTAATATGAAAGTGAGCAAAGGCAATACACGTGTATATATAATATATCCCAGATAAATGTTGAACCCCACAACACATGTTGGATCCACTACTTGACCGCACTGTCCTGCATCCCGGTCATACTTGCAGACTTGGCGATGTATGCACCACTTCTTGCACTTTAGGATACTTTACATCTATATGCTGTTCCATACAATAATCTATGCATAGGATAATTAGCACCAGTTTTCTTAGCGCTATTAGGATTTGATTGCTCATTGCAGCTTATGTTTTGGAAGTGTATATTTCAGTAAATTGTTCATGCACTGCAATATAATAAATATATATATACATATATATACACACACACACACACATATATATATATATATATATATATACACACACACATATACATATATATATACACATACACATACATATACATATACATACTGCAAAGCATATAAACATACATACAGCGCCAGGAGGGCTGTGGAGTCGGAGTCGTGGACATTTTGGGTGCCTGGAGTCAGGAAATAAATGCACCGACTCCTAATGAATTTAAACTGTAATTAAAAATAGAAAATATGATAAAATGTTCTATTTCTCAGATAATAGTCATCATGAATAATTTATACATACAGTAATAGCTGTGCTTAGTCCACAAAAATGAAACAAACCAATCAAAATTAGTTACTTCTGCTGCTTCAATAAAAGCAGTCCCTGTATTTTTAAAGGCAGATAAACAGGATCTTCTCAAAAAATTAGCATATTGTGATAAAGTTCATTATTTTCTGTAATGTACTGATAAACATTAGACTTTCATATATTTTAGATTCAAATACACACAACTGAAGTAGTTCAAGCCTTTTATTATGGTTTTAAGATTGAGGATTTTGGCATACAGCTCAAGAAACCCCAAATTTCCTATCTCAAAAAATTAGCATATTTCATCCGACCAAAAAAAAGAAAAAAAAGTGTTTTTAAAACAAAAAAAAGTCAACCTTCAAATAATTATGCTCAGTTATGCACTCAATACTTGGTCGGAAATCCTTTTGCAGAAATGACTGCTTCAATGCGGCGTGGCATGGAGGCAATCAGCCTGTGGCACTGCTCAGGTGTTATGGAGGCCCAGGATGCTTCGATAGCGGCCTTAAAGAGACACTGAAGCGAGAATAATTCTCGCTTCAGAGCTCATAGTTAGCAGGGGCATGTGTGCCCCTGCTAAAACGCCGCTATCCCGCGGCTAAACGGGGGTCCCTGCACACTCAACCCCCCCCCGCAAAATCAACGACCAAATTGGTCGTAGATTTTGCTGCTCCTAGAGGCAGGGTTAAAGGCCGCAGCCCTGCATCTAGTCGCGTCTATCAGCGGCGCATCGCCGCCTCTCCCCCGCCCCTCTCAGCAAAGGAAGACTGAGCGGGGCGGGGGAGAGGTGGAGATAAACGCTGACAGACGCGCGTGGGGCAGGGCTGTGGCCATTAGCCCTGCCTCTATCCGGAAGAGATCCCCCGCTGCACAGAGGGGATTTGTGAGGTAAGGGACCCCCCCTTTTAGCCGCACGATAGCGGCGATTTAGCAGGGGCACACATGCCCCTGCTAACTATGAGCTCTGAAGTAAGATTTATTCTAGCTTCAGAGTCTCTTTAAGCTCATCCAGAGTGTTGGGTCTTGCGTCTCACAACTTTCTCTTCATAATTTCCCACAGATTCTCTATGGGGTTCAGGTCAGGAGAGGTGGCAGACCAATTGAGCACAGTAACACCATGGTCAGTAAACCATTTACCAGTGGTTTTGGCACTGTGAGCAGGTGCTAGGTTGTGCTGAAAAATGAAAACTTCATCTCCATAAAGCTTTTCAGCAGATGGAAGCATGAAGTGCTCCAAAATCTGATAGCTAGCTGCATTGACCCTGCCCTTGATAAAACACAGTGGACCAACACCAGCAGTTGACATGGCACCCCAGACCATCACTGACTGTGGGTACTTGACACTGGACTTCAGGCATTTTGGCGTTTCCCTCTCCCCAGTCTTCCTCCAGACTCTGGCACCTTGATTTCCGAATGACATGTAAAAGTTGCTTTCATCTGAAAAAAGTACTTTGGACCACTGAGCAACAGTCCAGTGCTGCTTCTCTGTAGCCCAGGTCAGGCGCTTCTGCTGCTGTTTCTGGTTCAAAAGTGGGTTCATGCTTCCATCTGCTGAAAAGCTTTATGGAGATGAAGATTTCATTTTTTAGCACGACCTGGCACCTGCTCACAGTGCCAAAGCCACTGGTAAATGGTTTACTGACCATGGTATTACTGTGCTCAATTGGCCTGCCAACTCTCCTGACCTAAACCCCATAGAGAATCTGTGGGATATTGTGAAGAGAAAAGTTGAGAGACGCAAGACCCAACACTCTGGATGAGCTTAAAGAGACTCCGTAACAAAAATTGCATCCTGTTTTTTATCATCCTACAAGTTCCAAAAGCTATTCTAATGTGTTTTGGCTTACTGCAGCACTTTGTACTATCACAGTCTCTGTAATAAATCAACTTATCTCTCTCTTGTCAGACTTGTCAGCCTGTGTCTGGAAGGCTGCCAAGTTCTTCAGTGTTGTGGTTCTGCTATGAACTTACCCTTCCAGGCCTCTCTATGCACACTGCCCGTGTGTTATTTAGATTAGAGCAGCTTCTCTCTTATCTTTTACAAGCTGGATAAATCGTCCTCTGAGCTGGCTGGGCTTTCACATAGTGAGGAATTACAGACAAGGGCAAAGCTGTTTGCAGGAAGAAAAGAGCAGCCTGAAACTTCAGTGCATGAGAGATGCAGGGGGAAAGAAACACACAAATGATCTCTTGAGATTCAAAAGGAAGGCTGTATACAGCCTGCTTGTGTATGGATGTATTTTCTATGTGTGGACATACTGTACATCAACCTACTTCCTGTTTTGGTGGCCATTTTGTTTGTTTATAAACAAACTTTTTAAAACTGTTTTTAACCACTTTTAATGCGGCGAGGAGCGGCGAAATTGTGACAGAGGGTAATAGGAGATGTCCCCTAACGCACTGGTATGTTTACTTTTGTGTGATTTTAACAATACAGATTCTCTTTAAGGCCGCTATCGAAGCATCCTGTGCCTCCATAACACCTGAGCAGTGCCACAAGCTGATTGCCTCCATGCCACGCCGCATTGAAGCAGTCATTTCTGCAAAAGGATTCCCGACCAAGTATTGAGTGCATAACTGAACATAATTATTTGAAGGTTGACTTTTTTTTTGTTTTAAAAAACACTTTTCTTTTATTGGTCGGATGCAATATGCTAATTTTTTGAGATAGGAAAATTTGGGGTTTCTCTAACTGTATGCCAGAATCATCAATATTAAAACAATAAAAGGCTTGAACTACTTCAGTTGTGTGTATTTGAATCTAAAATATATGAAAGTCTAATGTTTATCAGTAGGTGAACAGAGGCGCCAGAAGGATAAAAGTACATACTATTTTTAAAAAATTGCTGGGAGGAAGTGGTGGACTCGCCTCTGTTAAAGCAGACACCAAGGACTGTAAATATATAGATATACACATTTATTGAAAATATCCCAATCTTTGGCGTATTTTCAATAAATGTGTATATCTATATACAGGGAGTGCAGCTTTATTAGGCAAGTTGTATTTTTGAGGAATAAATTTTATTATTGAACAACAACCATGTTCTCAATGAACCCAAAAAACTCATTAATATCAAAGCTGAGTATTTTTTAAAGTAGTTTATAGTTTGTTTAGTTTTAGCTATTTTAGGGGGATATCTGTGTGTGCAGGTGACTATTACTGTGCATAATTATTAGGCAACTTAACAAAAAACAAATATATACCCATTTCAATTATTTATTTTTACCAGTGAAACCAATATAACATCTCAACATTCACAAATATACATTTCTCACATTCAAAAACAAAACAAAAACAAATCAGTGACCAATATAGCCACCTTTCTTTGCAAGGACACTCAAAAGCCTGCCATCCATGGATTCGGTCAGTTTTTTGATCTGTTCACCATCAACATTGCGTGCAGCAGCAACCACAGCCTCCCAAACACTGTTCAGAGAGTTGTACTGTTTTCCCTCCTTGTAAATCTCACATTTTATGATGGACCACAGGTTCTCAATGGGGTTCAGATCAGGTGAACAAGGAGGCCATGTCATTAGTTTTTCTTCTTTTATACCCTTTCTTGCCAGCCACGCTGTGGAGTACTTGGACGCGTGTGATGGAGCATTGTCCTGCATGAAAATCATGTTTTTCTTGAAGGATGCAGACTTCTTCCTGTACCACTGCTTGAAGAAGGTGTCTTCCAGAAACTGGCAGTAGGACTGGGAGTTGAGCTTGACTCCATCCTCAACCCGAAAAGGCCTCACAAGCTCATCTTTGATGATACCAGCCCAAACCAGTACTCCACCTCCACCTTGCTGGCGTCTCAGTCGGACTGGAGCTCTCTGCCCTTTACCAATCCAGCCACGGGCCCATCCATCTGGCCCATCAAGACTCACTCTCATTTCATCAGTCCATAAAACCTTAGAAAACAATCAGTCTTGAGATATTTCTTGGCCCAGTCTTGACGTTTCAGCTTGTGTGTCTTGTTCAGTGGTGGTCGTCTTTCAGCCTTTCTTACCTTGGCCATGTCTCTGAGTATTGCACACCTTGTGCTTTTGGGCACTCCAGTGATGTTGCAGCTCTGAAATATGGCCAAACTGGTGGCAAGTAGCATCTTGGCAACTGCACGCTTGACTTTTCTCAGTTCATGGGCAGTTATTTTGCGCCTTGGCTTTTCCACACGCTTCTTGCGACCCTGTCGACTATTTTGAATGAAACGCTCGATGATCACTTTGCAATTTTAAGAGTGCTGCATCCCTTTGCAAGATATCTCACTATTTTTGACTTTTCTGAGCCTGTCAAGTCCTTCTTTTGACCCATTTTGCCAAAGGAAACGAAGTTGCCTAATAATTATGCACACCTGATATATGGTGTTGATGTCATTAGACCACACCCCTTCTCATTACAGAGATGCACATCACCTAATTTGCTTAATTGGTAGTAGGCTTTCGAGCCTATACAGCTTGGAGTAAGACAACATGCATAAAGAGGATGATGTGGTCAAAATACTCATTTGCCTAATAATTCTGCACTCCCTGTATTTACAGTCCTTGGTGTCTGCTTTAACGGAGGCGAGTCCACCACTTCCTCCCAGCAATTTTTAAAAATTTTTATGTACTTTTATCCTTCTGGCGCCTCTGTTCACCTACCAATATATTTGAGTCCACCCTAGGTGGAGGGGTGATCTACCCCCTTTCTTCCTATCTACAGAGAGCGACTTCTTAAAGGGAAGGTTCAGTGAGGGGATTAAAAAAATAAAAATAAATTTCCACTTACCTGGGGCTTCCTCCAGCCCGTGGCAGGCAGGAGGTGCCCTCGCCGCCGCTCCGCAGGCTCCCGGTGGTCTCCGGTGCCCGACCTGGCCAGGCCGGCGGCCAGGTCGGGCTCTTCTGCGCTCCATTTCCTGGCACTTCTGCGTCCCACGCCGGCGCGCTGACGTCATCGGACGTCCGCCGGGCTGTACTGCGCAGGCGCAGTAGTTCTGCGCATGCGCAGTACAGCCCGGCGGACGTCCGATGACGTCAGCGCGCCGGCGTGGGACGCAGAAGTGCCAGGAAATGGAGCGCAGAAGAGCCCGACCTGGCCAGGTCGGGTCCGGCACCGAAGACCACCGGGAGCCTGCGGAGTGGCGCCGAGGGCACCTCCTGCCTGCCACGGGCTGGAGGAAGCCCCAGGTAAGTGGAAATTTTATTTTTTTAATCCCCTCCCTGAACCTTCCCTTTAATCCTGAGTGAGGACAGGTCTAATCTCCTCACCTGCCTAATGAGTGGTTACCTAGGTGGTAACCCGTTTTTGTGAGTATTACCATCTCACTGTTTCATTTATCCAATCAATTTTGACATACTACACCATATTGGGCTCTCGATTTCTCTTCAACTTTAATGTTTATCAGTACATTACAGAAAATAATGAACTATCACAATATGCTATTTTTTTGAGAAATATGATGTGTACACAGGAATTTCTTATATATTACGAAATAACTTCTATGCTGTAAGTATAAAGCCTGATGTGTAGCCGTGTCACTAATAGAGATGGTCAATCAGATGGAAATAATTCTGCGTTGATTCCGATTTATGCAAATGTACGAATTCTCTTTGTTCATGAAATCAAATAATTTGATATATTAAAATTTGGTTTGGTGACTACGAATTAAATGGTACCTGAGAAGGATGAAAAGAAAAAAAGTGTTATACATACCTGGGGCTTCTTCCAGCCCCCTTCAGGCTAATCAGTCGCTCGCTGCCCATCTCCACCACATGGATCTTCTGCTATGAGTCCTGGTAATTCAGCCAGTCAGCGCAGTCTGGCCACATGCCGCTTCCACAGCCAGGAGCGTTCTGCACCTGCGCAACAATGATGCGCAGGTGTAGTACGCTCCCGGCGGCGGAGTGTGTGCATGCGCACTACACCAGACTGGCTCAAGTACCTGGACTCATAGCAGAAGATTCAGGTGGCGGAGGAGGACAGCGAGGGACTGATTAGCCTGAAGGGGCTGGAGGAAGCCCCAGGTATGTATAAAACTTTAATTTCATCTGTCTCAGGTTTACTTTGTTACACAGTAGTACTATACTCTACCTATGCACTCTCTACAGAGCTGCAGGGAATCCACTGAGAATGTTGTGCACATTGAACACAGAGGTGTTGTCTATCACCCATAAACCTGGTTCAGATTGTGCATGAAGAATGTGTAATGGAGGAAGCATCTCCTTATTCCCCTGCAGAGTACCTGCACATCTCTCTTACATGTACCCACAGTTACATTGCCTGGGGCCTGATAGATATTCTTTGTTCCGGCCTGTACCTTTTACAAGTACTCCTACCAAGGACTAGTTGTAGTCTATGACTAAAGGGAATAAATATGGCAGTCTTCATATCCTTCTCACTTCAGTTGTCTTTTAAAAATTTTAAGCGTTGGCAGTTAACCCTCCTGGCGGTATGAAAAATTCCGCCAGGAGGCAGCGCAGCAGTTTTTTTTTGGTTAAATCATGTAGCGAGCCTAGGGCTCGCTACATGATAGCCGCTGCTCAGCGGCATCCCCCCGCCCGCTTCGATCAGGAAATACCGTTCAAAGAACGGGATTTCCTGGAGGGCTTCCCCCGTCGCCATGGCGACGTCATTGGGAGTCCCGATCCACCCCTCGGCGCTGCCTGGCACTGATTGGCCAGGCAGCGCACGGGGTCTGGGGGGGGGGGGGGGGCGGTGCGCTGCCGCAGCTAGCAGATTGCTAGCTGCGTCCAGCAAAAAAAAATAAAAAAAAAAAATTAAGAAAATCGGCCGAGCAGGGCCTGAGAAAAACTACGTTCGGGGTTACCGCCAGGAAGGTTAAGAGACGAATTTCATATTACATACTTTCAATCAACAAGATTGTTATATGCAAATTAGAGGAGTCGGAGTCGAGGAGTCAGTGGAATCCTAAACTGAGGTGTCGGTGGATTTTTGTACCGACTCCACAGCCCTGTACAGCGCTGCCCATAATTATTCATACCCCTGGTAAAATTTGACTTAAAAGTTACGTTTATTCATCCAGCAAGTATTTTTTTGACGGGAAAGGACATAGGTGTCTCCCATAATATTATAAGATGATGTACGAGACACATTATTGTGGGAAAATAAAAAAAATTTCAGCTTTTTTTTTTTACATTTCAGCAAAAAGTGTCCAGTCCAATAATGCCTCTTGTACATCGTCTTATCTTTTGTGAGACACCTACGTCATTTCCTGTAAAAAAAAAAAAAAAGTTGAATAAAACTAACTTTTAGTTAAAATTTGCCAGGGGTATAAATAAATTATGGGCAGCACTGTATATACACAAAATGTTAGGGTGGACGCTACAGTGGAGCCTAGCAGCATCCATGCTTTCATATATTAGAGTTACTTATGCAAATTATAAACCCTACTAAACATGACAAGCTAAAATAACATATCGGGCAGATGAGTGAATGCAAATTGTGTATAGTAGCAAATAGGCAGGAAGAGTACCACTTTCATGAGCCAAAAGCGCACGGTGAACTGCTTTGCTTAGATAGGTGCACAGATACAGCCAACTGGTGATATACGAGCTACTGAATTTGAAATGTACAGTTCCGAAAGCCTCTTACCGATAATCCTCAGCCAAGAAAATCTTTCTGGCCATCTCAGCTGAATATCTGGTGTGTGTACAGCTGCCACATGACACTGTTTAGTGATCTGCCATGAGCACATTCTTTTCTTTTATTTCTCATTCTGCAAGACAACGCACGATCATTATCCATCTTCCTTGCCCCCATCTACACATCACTAGGGCTAAGTTCACAATGGTGCGTGGCGGTATAACCAGGGCTGTGGAGTCGGTGCAAAAATCCACCGACTCCGACTCCTCAGTTTAGGATTCCACCGACTCCAACACCTCTAATTTGCATATTACAATTTTGTTGATTAACAGTATGTAACGTGAAATTCGTCTCTTAACTGCCAACGCTTAGTAATTTTACAAGACAACTGAACTGAGAAGGATATGGAGACTACTATATTTATTCCCTTTAGACTAAAACTAGTCCTTGGTAAGAGTACTTGTAAAAAGGTACAGCCCGGAACAAAGAACATCTATCAGGCCCTAGGCAATGTAACTGTGGGTACATGTAAGAATGATGTGCAGGTACTATGTAGGGGAATGAGGAGATTCTTCCTCTATTACACATCTGAACATGGATCAGGCCCTAGGCAATGTGACTGTGGGTACATGTAAGAATGAGGTGCAGGTACTCTGCAGGGTAATGAGGAGATTCTTCCTCTATTACACATTCTTCATGCACAATCTGAACAAGGTTTATGGGTGATAGACAACACCTCTGTGTTCGATGTGCACAACATTCTCAGTGGATTCCCGGCAGCTCTGTGGGGAGAGCATATGTATAGTACTACTGTGTAACAAAGTAAACCTGAGACAGATGAAATTAAAGTTTTATACATACCTGGGGCTTCCCCCAGCCCCCTTCAGGCTAATCAGTCCCTCGCTGTCCTCCTCCACCACCTGAATCTTTTGCTATGAGTCCAGGTACTTGAGCCAGTCTGGTGTAGTGCGCATGCACACACTCCGCCGCCTGGAGCGTACTACACCTGCGCAGCAATATTGTGCAGGTGCAGAACGCTCCTGGCTGTGGAAGCGGCACGTAGCCAGACTGCTCTGACTGGCTGAATTACCTGGACTCATAGCAGAAGATCCAGGTGGTAGAGGTGGACAGCGAGGGACTGATTAGCCTGAAGGGGGCTGGAGGAAGCCCCAGGTATGTATAAAGCTTTTCTTTTAATTCGCCTCAGGAACCCTTTAATTCATAGTCACCAAACCAAATTTTAACATATCAAATTATTTGATTTCATGAGCAAAGAGTGCATACATTTGCATAAACCAGCATCAATGCAGAATTATTTCCATCTCATTGACCATCACTATTAGTGACACGGCTACACATCAGGCTTTATACTTACAGCATAGATGTTATTTAGTATATATAAGAGATTCCTGTGTACACATCATATATACTGTACAGTCACAATCAGATGTGTATATTTGAAGCAGCACAAGTAACTAATTTTGATTGGTTTATTTCATTTTTGTGGACTGAACACAGCTATTACTGTATATATACATTATTTTTAATGACTATTATCTGAGAAATAGAACATTTTATCATATTTTCTATTTTAATTACAGTTACAAATTCATTAGGAGTCGGTGCACTTTTTCCTGACTCCAGGCACCCAAAAATTGCTCCGACTCCACAGCCCTGGGTATAACGGACACTTTTAAAACAGCATTCTGCATTGCAACATACCACCCATAGTAATGCTAACAGTGCAGCGGGTACGATGCGGTCTAACAGCATGTTGCATGGTAACATGCTGGCTCCCCTCAACCATACTAGTGCCAGTTGTTCACGTTGGTCATTTACCTTATTTCCGCCTACACTGCTCCCAATTTACCGCAATACTTTAATTTACATGAATCAATATGACTACTCTGAGAATGTGCCTTGTTTAATTTTGGGTTTTAGTATAGGCTTTACATGAACCAGGGCAAGAGTGTAGATAGGTGGGGATACACTAACAGATGACAACCAGATAGATCCCTCTCTGATCCGAGAGGCAGATTTTTAATCTGTAGAGCCCCCGCCAGCAGAGTCCCAGGCCATACAGAGTGCTGGCAGCAGAGCACTCACCTGCCCACCCCTCCCGTGTCCTCTCTCCAACCCTGCTGGCCACCTGTGCCCTGTAACCTGGTGGCATGTGCATGGTAACGTAACATACAGGCCGGGTTCACACATAAGGTAGCGTGAAAGAGTAGCATTTTAGGATGGTGCTTTCATGAATTTTATATTGCGTTGCGTTTTGTGTTTGCTTTTTTTTAACGCAGATGCGTTTGTCATGCGTATTATGTTATAACACTACCAGCGTTTACGGAACGCATACTATACAAACGCAGCTTCTTCTGCGTCCCATAGACTGCGTGCACCCAGCCTCTGGTCATGGTGTACAGGAGCCACAGTGAGTATGGCGAGAGGGAGCATACTGGTGGACAGGTGAGTGTGTGCTCTGCTGCCAACACTCTGCAAGGCCCGAGAGGGGCACATTTTAAATGGGGGGGAGGGGGGGGGCAGGAGATCAGACTGGGTCCATCCTAAAAATCAAACACTGCTATCACCACACGCCTGACCGCCTCTTTCGTGCAAGATCTTCCACCCAGAGTTATCAATAATTTTATCCAATTTCAGACAAAAATAAATTTGAAATTACTATCAGGTAGCCATGTTTTGGCATCGATCTCTGACAGATTGGACCACTGTGAGCGAATCTGCCGGGTAAAATGGACACCTGTATGAGCAGAAGCATAGCCCTCAGTGACAGTAATAGTCAGCCAGTGACCTGAGATGGGGTGACATGGAGCATCTCATCACGTATGCATGCCCTGGAAGAATGAGGTGAGTATGCTGGAAGCAGAGCAGTGCAGATAACCATCTAGCAGTGCCACGTTAGAGGGTGGGATGCATTTCTCCTGCCGTCCACCCATCAATAGGGCAGAGTGAGGAGGAGGAGGGAAGGAGGACAGACTAATATGGTCATCACCTGAATGGAGCGGCTTCCTTGCTACCTCTGCTGGCTGTGCTGCTACAGCTGCTCCTCTTGCTGAAGAGCTTGTGCAGGAGAGCCATGACGGCGGTGCTGCTGCTGCCACATCACTCCTTAGCACGGCCTCCTGTGTAACGTGTGAGGATGCGAAGGCAAGCATCGCCCGCTCCCTGCCGCCATGGTGCTGCCGGAGAAGCCCTCTGTGCCTGCATGTAGCCGCGGCTCATGTGACTGGCTACTGGAGGAGGACTTGTCTATGGAAAGACAGGAGAGGGCGGAGCTCGGTAGCTTCTTCCCCACTCATTCCTGGGCTTCCCTTCCCCCCAATCCACGTGCAGAGGATGCTAGCCGCGTGACGTCATCCCTGGCGTGACGTAAACCGAGGAATCTCCTGCCTGCCAGGTCTGGCGAGTATTCCTGGCAAAATGAGGTATCCGACATGCGACTGTGTGTCATGCTCAGCAACAGCCAGTCACACACTAAGGGTTCATTATTATTATTTGTTGTCAAGACAGCTTCACTTCCATGTAAAAACAAAGAGAAAGAATGAGTAACAAGTGACCTTTACATTTCTGAATATTGATCCTCAGCAACATTAACACTAAACCTAACGTCCTACCTAATAAGAGACAAGTGTCCCTGCATACACTGTCTCTGTGTCCCTGGGTCCGTACTTTTTGGGAACTGCGCATGTGTGCAGCACTGACCATTGGGACAGGAGGACAGGGCTAGATAGCTAGGCGATTGTGTGTGCGGGCAGATGGGTGCGAGCGCATGCGCACTGGCATGCGGCGGGAGACAGAACTAAAGCTTGTTTTTAAACGGGCTAAGGTCTACTAGTAATATATAGCTCCCGAGTATGCCCGTTTTGAAGGATATATCGAGATATCAAATTCCGTTATTGCCACACACCCAATCGAGCCCTTGTGACAGGCATTTTTCAGCATTCTCGATCAATCCTTTCGACCGATTTCAACTGAGAATGGATCGAAAGATCGATTGGGGGGCCATATTGTGCTATCAATTCTTCTCCGGTCCAATAAATATATAATTGAAAGGTCGATCAGCTCGAAAAATCAAATGATGTATGGGCACCCTTATATGAACGATAGATGAAACTCAATTGAGGTGGCCGAAAATGGCTGCAGCTGAGAATCCAGTGTGTATACAGCAGCACTCGACCGGCTATCGATCAACCTGGTGGACCAATTCAGCTGAGCGATGGCCAAAGGCATTATTCTCCTTCAGGGCAGTTTCTAGGCTAAATTGCACCCAGGACAAGGGTGTAAAAATTGGGCAAACCTACTGGGCCCCACTCATGCCAAATCAAAATCTGCAGAAAAAAAGCTATTAACTTTTAGCAACTTCAAAGGAATTATCTCGTTTGAGATAGTGCACTGCTTTCGTTCTCAGCCAGCAGAATGTGTGCTGTAAATTCTTGGAATGCTTTGATGTCTCTGTGCAAACAGAGGATATAGAAACTGAAAGCAGAAGTCCTCTACTATTGTCTCACACTGCCCCCTAGTGACAAGTGCCCATAAATACACATTACAGCAGTACTAATTAGTAGCAAGATAAAAAAAAATGTGCTAAAATAAATTGGCCTGGAGCACTTGCAAGCCTATAATAAATTGGCTGCTAATGGGTTAAAGGCCTGAACAAATATTCTCTCTAAGTGGCAAATACGCCCCTCCACTTCAAACTTATTCACTAATAGATTTTAGAGCGCTCCATCAGAGGGTATCACCTCTCATGCAAATATTGTATACTCGGATAAGAGCTGAACAAAAGTGTATATACGTCCACAGTTTTTAGAATCCAGTCTAGAACCAATATATCCACTTAAAGAGACTCTGTAACATTCAAAAGATCCCCTGGGGGGTACTCACCTCGGGTGGGGGAAGCCTCCGGATCCTAATGAGGCTTCCCACGCCGTCCTCTGTCCCACGGGGGTCTCGCCGCAGCCCTCCGAACAGCCGGCGACTGTGCCGACTGTCATTTCAATATTTACCTTTGCTGGCTCCAGCGGGGGCGCTGTGGCGGCTTTCCATTCCGAAGTACACGGAAATACCCGATCTCATTTGGGTCCGCTCTACTGCGCAGGCGCAGGAAAATTGCGCCTGCGCAGTAGAGCGGACCCGACGGCGATCGGGTATTTCCGTATAGTTCGGAGCCGACAGCCGTCAGAGCGCCTGCGCAGGAGCCAGGAAGGTAAATATTGACGTCACCGCTGCCCGGACTCCACGGAGGGCTGCAGCGAGACCCCTGACGGATGGAGGACGGCGTGGGAAGCCTCATTAGGATCCGGAGGCTTCCCCCACCCGAGGTGAGTACCCCCCAGGGGATCTTTTCATGTTACAGTTCCTCTTTAAACCAATATATCCAATTAAAATCACTGTCTTCGCCGCATCACAACTCAGGGGCTCAATAGGACCGATCCTCCAGTATCAATCACCTCAAACATAAAGAGAAGACTAGATACATAGGGGTGAAGTCCTGCTAGATTTTATATATATATATATATATATATATATATATATATATATATATATATATATATATATATATATATATATATATATACATATACAGTGGGTTGCAAAAGTATTCGGCCCCCTTGAAGTTTTCCACATTTTGTCACATTACTGCCACAAACATGCATCAATTTTATTGGAATTCCACGTGAAAGACCAATACAAAGTGGTGTACATGTGAGAAGTGGAGCGAAAATCATACATGATTCCAAACTATTTTTACAAATAAATACCTGCAAAGTGGGGTGTGCGTAATTATTCGGCCCCCTGAGTCAATACTTTGTAGAACCACCTTTTGCTGCAATTACAGCTGCCAGTCTTTTAGGGTATGTCTCTACCAGCTTTGCACATCTAGAGACTGAAATCCTTGCCCATTCTTCTTTGCAAAACAGCTCCAGCTCAGTCAGATTAGATGGACAGCGTTTGTGAACAGCAGTTTTCAGATCTTGCCACAGATTCTCGATTGGATTTAGATCTGGACTTTGACTGGGCCATTCTAACACATAGATATGTTTTGTTTTAAACCGATCCATTGTTGCCCTGGCTTTATGTTTAGGGTCATTGTCCTGCTGGAAGGTGAACCTCCGCCCCAGTCTCAAGTCTTTTGCAGTCTCCAAGAGGTTTTCTTCCAAGTTTGCCCTGTATTTGGCTCCATCCATCTTCCCATCAAATCTGACCAGCTTCCCTGCCCCTGCTGAAGAGATGCACCCCCCGAGCATGATGCTGCCACCACCATATTTCACAGTGGGGATGGTGTGTTCAGAGTGATGTGCAGTGCTAGTTTTCTGCCACACATAGCGTTTTGCATTTTGGCCAAAAAGTTCCATTTTGGTCTCATCTGACCAGAGCACCTTTTTCCACATGGTTGCTGTGTCCCCCACATGGCTTGTGGCAAACTGCAAACGGGACTTCTTATGCTTTCTGTTAACAATGCCTTTCTTCTTGCCACTCTTCCATAAAGGCCAACTTTGTACAGTGCATGGCTAATAGTTGTCCTATGGACAGAGTCTCCCACCTGAGCTGCAGATCTCTGCAGCTCGTCCAGAGTCGACATGGGCCTCTTGACTGCATTTCTGATCAGCGCTCTCCTTGTTCGGCCTGTGAGTTTAGGTGATTGGCCTTGTTTTGGTAGGTGTACAGTTGTGCCATACTCCTTCCATTTCTGAATGATCGCTTGAACAGTGCTCCGTGGGATGTTCAAGGCTTTGGAAATCTTTTTGTAGCCTAAGCCTGCTTTAAATTTCTCAATAACTTGATCCCTGACCTGTCTTGTGTGTTCTTTGGACTTCACGATGTTGTTGCTCCCAATATTCTCTTAGACAACCTCTGAGGCCCTCACAGAGCAGCTGTATTTGTACTGACATTAGATTACACACAGGTGCACTCTATTTAGTCATTAGCACTCATCAGGCAATGTCTATAGGCAACTGACTGCAATCAGATCAAAGGGGGCCGAATAATTATGCATACACCACTTTGCAGTTATTTATTTGCACTACCATTAGTCATTTCCACTACCGCGATTCGTTTTTGCCGGGAATGCGAACGCGCGGCGGAGCGATAATTGCCGCGATTTTGCTATGCAGTGCATAGCATAGCAAAATCGCGGCCGCGAACGTCGGGGAATCGCCGGTAATTGCGATTCAGCAATCGCTAGCGTTCAGCGTGAACGCTAGCGATTGCTAGTGGAAAAGGGCCCTTAGGGCCTATTTCCACTACACGCAGAATTGATGCAGAATGGATGCAGAAAAACTGACTACAATGAATGCCTATGGGAAAATCTGAATCAGAAAAATCACGTTTAGTGGAAATAGGCCCATAGGCTTTCATTGGAGTCAGTTTTTCTGCATCCATTCTGCATCCAATATGCGTGTAGTGGAAATAGGCCCTCAGGCCTGGAACCCACTGAAATCCGCAAACGCAAAACGCAACCGCTAGCGTTTTGTCTGAGCGGTTTGCAAGCAGATTCATGCGCGTTTTCGGTCGCGTTTTGAAACAGTGTATTTTTTTGCTCAGCGGTTGTGTAGCGTTTTGCGTTTCGCGTTTTTATCCTGATTGGTCCTGTGAATCATTTTTAATTGTGTTACAGTGTGCTGAACCGCAAAACGCTAGAAAAAACGCTCAGTTTCGTTTTTGCTGAGCGTTTCTGCTAGCGTTTCAATACTTTACTTTGAAGCGCTAACGCTCCCAAAATGCTGCAGGTCCTGCGTTTGCGTTTCTGGGAAACGCAAACGCTCCTGTGGAAGTTTCCCCATCCATTAACATCAGCTGAGCGTTTTGGCAAAACGCTAGCGTATCGCAGGGCTGCCAAAATGCTCAAAAAACGCTCTTGTGGGTTCCAGCCCTCAGAGAGATTTATAGCAGCCCCTTCTAAGCTAAATCTTAACCCCTTGCTGGCTCATTTTAAAGGCAGAAGTAGTCTAGTATGAGATAGACAACTTCTCTATAATTATAATTGCAAATGTACTGTTGTATACTTTTGTATTGTTACATTCTGTTTTGTATACCAAAAGTAATAACATACACTAAAAATTAAAATATATATATATTTGTACCGTGTTGGCAAACAGTAAAAAAACACCTGTGAAAGAATCAGTACAATAAATACTATAAAATAGATGCAACAGATCTGTGATTACAGAAGAGCAGAGAAGGAGATGAACGCCGCTCTGCTACTTCATGCCTGGTACACACCATGCAATTTGCCATCAGATAGATGGGTTCAAATTGATTATTTCTGACAGGTCTAATCTGATTTCTGATCATTTTTCTAATCGACTTTGTATAAGTGATCGGAAAATCGATTCAACCCATCTATCTGGTGCGTACCAGGCATTAGGGACTCACTGCTCTAACAGGAAAAACAATCATTCATCATTTTTCAGAGAGAAAACATTCATAGGTATCCTGCAAACAAGTGATAGTTAAGGCTCATACACATATCAGACTATAGTCTTTGGAAAAAGAAAGATCACAGTCCAATCTTACCACCCTTCATGTAGTATGAGAGCCATACCTACACAGTCTATACTATGGAGCTGAACTCCCCATCAGACAGAAATCTTTGCAAGATGCTGCACACACAGATGCTGTACAGACACAAAAGATCAGTATCTGCAAAAGATCTGTTCCTGCCAAAGATCCGTTCCTGCAAATTGCATTCATAGTCTATGCGATCTGCAGATCATCATACACACCTTGTTTAACTGACATTCATCTGCAGATCAGACAATCATCTGCAGATCTGAAAATCCATCCTGGTGGATCGGATCTGCAGATGAATGTCTGTTAAACAAGGTGTGTATGATGATCTGCAGATATCATAGACTATGAATGCATTTTGCAGGAATAGATCTTTTGCAGATACTGATCTTTTGAATGTGTACAGCATCTTTGTGTGCAGCATCTTGCAAAGATTTCTGTCTGATGGGGAGTTCAGCTCCATAGGATAGACTGTGTAGGTATGGCTCTCCTACTACATGGAAGGGGGTAAAATTGGTCTGTGATCTTTCATTTTCCTAAAGGCTCATACACACATCAGACCACAGTCTTTGGAAAATCACAGACCAATTTTACCCCCTTCCATGGAGTATGAGAGCCATACCTACACAGTCTATTCTATGTGGAGCTGAACTCCCCATCGGATAAAAATCTTT
Source organism: Hyperolius riggenbachi (assembly GCF_040937935.1). NCBI lineage: Eukaryota > Metazoa > Chordata > Amphibia > Anura > Hyperoliidae > Hyperolius > Hyperolius riggenbachi. The sequence goes on from NC_090646.1 coordinate 174,688,799, forward strand.
GCAAGATGCTGAACACGTTCAAAAGATCAATATCTGCAAAAGATCTGTTCCTGCAAAAGATCCGTTCCTGCAAAATGCATTCATAGTCTATGATATCTGCAGATCCTCATACACACCTTGTTTAACAGACAATTATCTGCAGATCAGACAATCATCTGCAGATCTGAAGATCCATCCTGGTGGATCTGATCTGCAGATGAATGTTTGTTAAACAAGGTGTGTATGAGGATCTGTAGATATCATAGACTATGAATGCATTTTGCAGAAAAGGATCTTTTGCAGGAACAGATCTTTGCAGATACTGATCTGTTGCATGTGTACAGCATCTTTGTGTGCAGCATCTTGCAAAGATTTCTATCTGATGGGGAGTTCAGCTCAATAGAATAGACTTTGTAGGTATGGCCCTCATACTACATGGAAGTGGGTAAAATTGGTCTGTGTTCCTTCATTTTCCAAAGACTATGGTCTGATGTGTGTATGCACCCTGAGTGTGTGTGTGTGTGGGGGGGGGGGGGGGGGGGGGGAGGGGGGGTTGGTGGTACCGGGCCTAGGGCACTGGGAAGTCCAAATCCAGCCCTGGGCCCCATACACTTCTCACCACTGTGATGCCCTACTGGGAGCCCTGCCCCCAGTGCACCATGTGCCCATCTATCATTGGTGCCAGTGGGTTTAGATTAAGCATGTGTTTATTTCTCCTGATCTTTGGAATGACAGTATACTGAACGGTCCATTTACTAGTCACCTGGAATACTTCTGTCCAAAGCAGATGTATATAAATGTGTTACATTGGGACACTGTGTGTTTATTTACCCATCATTCTCTACTCATGTTTCTAGCTGTATGTTAAATCTAATGTGAACCTTAAAGGATACATCCAGGCAATGTAAAAATTAAAAAATCCACTTACCTGGGGCTTCCTCCAGCCCCTGTCAGCCTTCCCCTGCCCTCGCCGCTGCTCCGCTCATCGCCGATGGCCCGGGGTCCCCTCCATCTGTGCAAACGGCACTAAGAGTCCCACTGACATCATCCCGACTGTACTGTGCAGGCACAGTAGTTCTGTGCCTGCGCTGCACAGTCCAGATTATGTCAGCCCGACCAGTGAGCCACACGCTGGAGCGCAGAAGAAGCCGGCATGGAAGCCGACCTAGTGAGGTTGGCTTCTCCACCGGAGGGGACCGGGAGCCACCAGAGCTGCGGCAAGGGCACAAGACGGATGAAGGGGGCTGGAAGAAGCCCCAGGTAAGTTAATTTTTTATTTTTAAAGTCCTTGGACCTTCCCTTTAAATAAAAAAAAACAAAAAACAACCAGATACTTATCTAAAGAGCGGGAAGGCTCTGGGTCCTATAGAGCCTTCCAGCTCCTCTCCCGGTTCCCTCATTTAAGCGCTGGCTCCCCCGTTTGAATCCTCCTCGCGGGAGGCTTCGGAAGTCTTCGAAAGCCCGAGTGCAGGCTCAGTAGGGAAAGGAAAGAGGGGAATATACTGTGTTACCTTGCTTTGTTTGTATTGAATTACTCTGTGGAATAATGTGTGTCCTATCTCTTTTTATTAGTCCTTTATGCCAAACCCAATTCCGGGCACGGAAGTCATGCTTGGCGAATGAAATGATTCTGATTCTCATCCTCTGCTATCTCTATCTTTTTTGCCCCACGTCTTGCCTCCTGTGTGCTGCCTCGCTCGTTTGTGCTGCTCGCTTCACGCACCATCACGCCTGCCTGGGCCCGGCTCATCTCCACCACACATTCTGCTCTCACTTGCAGGGACGGATCTAGACCAAGTTGCGCCTGGGGCAAGGTCAGGTTTTTGCGCCTAAAGGTCAGGTTTTGGCGCCTAAACTGCCATTCATTTTGCCGCCTTTTTAAGAATTCAACAAACTGCGCCTGGGGCGAAAGATCCGCCTGCCCCCCCCCTAGATCCGTCCCTGCTCACTTGCTGCCTTTTTTTCAAACTGGATGATGGGTACTTAAAGAGAATCTGTATTGTTAAAATCACACAAAAGTAAACATACCAGTGCGTTAGGGGACATCTCCTATTACCCTCTGTCACAATTTCGCAGCTCCCCGAAGCATTAAAAGTGGTTAAAAACAGTTTTAAAAAGTTTGTTTATAAACAAACAAAATGGCCACCAAAACAGGAAGTAGGTTGATGTACAGTATGTCCACACATAGAAAATACATCCATACACAAGCAGGCTGTATACAGCCTTCCTTTTGAATCTCAAGAGATCATTTGTGTACTTCTTTCCCCCTTCATCTCTCATGCACTGAAGTTTCAGGGCTTGTTTCCACTGTTGCGATGCGATTTTGCCGGCATTCCGACGCTTGTAAAAACGCATGCGGATGCGTTTCCGCACGCGTTTTTACCCGCGATTTCGCGTGCGATTTCGCATGGCAGGGTGCCATGCGAAATTAACCATGACACTGCCAGGGCAAAATAAAATTGAAAAAGGTGCGAAATCGCACGCGAAATCGCGGGTAAAAGCGCATGTAACAAACGCATGCGTTTTTACTATTAAATACATTAGCGGCGATTCGCATGCATTCCACTCGCAGGCGAATTCGTTGGCTCTTTTGTGCGTTTTTTTACCGCTGAAAAAAACGCACCTCAACAACGCTACAGTGGAAACAGGCCCATCCACTTGCATTACATGTGCGAATCTGCATGCGTTGGACGCATGCAGATTCGCGATAGTGGAAACGAGCCCTCAGGCTGCTCTTTTCTTCCTGCAAACAGCTTTGCCCTTGTCTGTAATTCCTCACTATGTGAAAGCCCAGCCAGCTCAGAGGACGATTTATCCAGCTTGTAAAAGATAAGAGAGAAGAGAGAAGCTGCTCTAATCTAAATAACACACAGGCAGTGTGCATAGAGGGGCCTGGAAGGGGGAGTTCATAGCAGAACCACAACACTGAAGAACTTGGCAGCCTTCCAGACACAGGCTGACAAGTCTGACAAGAGAGAGATAAGTTGATTTATTACAGAGACTGTGATAGTACAAAGTGCTGCAGTAAGCCAGAACACATTAGAATAGCTTTTGGAACTTGTAGGATGATAAAAAACAGGATGCAATTTTTGTTACGGAGTCTCTTTAACTAGTTCCCCGCCCGCGTACAGTATATCTACGCTCCTTTGGACTTCACTTCCCCGCCCGGAGCGTAGATATACGCAACCCCCGCCGCTGTCCGCGCTCCTGCTCGCACTCCCGCTGGTAATCACGCCGCTGCCCGCTCGCCCGGACAGGGGCGTAGGAATAGGCCCTGCAGCCCCTGCGCCCGCGGGGGGGCCCGGCCCCCCCCCCTGGGGCCCGCTTGGGGCCGTTTTGTGGGTGCTGGAGGGGTGGCAGCATGAGGGGAAAGCCTTGCCCACAGTCGGCGGGGAGAGGGGTAGTTCCCCCCTCTCCCTCACCTCGGGGCTCTCCCCTCTGTGCTCCCCTCCAGCTCGTAAGTGTCTGTGGGGCTGTGGTGGGCAGCGAGCGGCGGGCAGATACATACCTGCTTCCGTGCGTTCCATCGCCGACTTCTCCCTCTAGCGGCTGACGTCACTTCCGGAAGTGACGTCAGCCGCTAGAGGGAGAAGTCTCCGATGGAACGCACGGAAGCAGGTATGTATCTGCCCGCCGCTCGCTGCCCACCACAGCCCCACACACTTACGAGCTGGAGGGGAGCACAGAGGGGAGAGCCCCGAGGTGAGGGAGAGGGGGGAACTACCCCTCTCCCCGCCGACTGTGGGCAAGGCTTTCCCCTCATGCTGCCACCCCTCCAGCACCCACAAAACTCCGAGCGGGCCCCAGGGGGGGGGGGCCGCTCTGAAAATCTGCAGGGGGGGCCCGGTGGGGCCTAGTTACGCCCCTGTGCCCGGAGATCAATGAACGGGAAAATACATTCCCGTTCGTTGATCTCTGCCCCCAGCAATGATCGGCTGCTTTCCGCTGAGCAGCGCGATCATTGTAAAAGAAAAAAAAAATCCCAGCCTCTTTATACTTCCTCCGAGCGTCCGGAAGGACGCTTGGAGGTCGCATTACTGTTGCCATCTTGTGGCCAAATAGTAAAACTACACCCTACACTATTTTTCACATACACATACATTACTTATACAAAAAAAAATTAACTCATTACCTCCCACACTCCCCATTTTTTTTTTGTAATTAAAAAAAAATAAAAAATTTACAATTAAAAAAAATACATAAATAGTTACCTTAGGGACTGAACTTTTTAAATATTTATGTCAGGAGGGTACAACACTGTTACTTTATAAACTATGGGCTTGTAATTAGGGATGGACGCAAAACTGAAAAAATGCACCTTTATTTCCAAATAAAATATTGGCGCCAAACATTGTGATAGGGACATAATTTAAATGGTTTTATAACCGGGACAAAAGGGCAAATACATTTCATGGATTTTAATGACAGTAGCATGACTTATTTAAAAACTATAATGGCGGAAAACTGAAAAATAATGTTTTTTTTCCCAAATGTTTTCCTATTTTCCCATTAAAACACATTTAGAATAAAATAATTCTTGGCATAATGTCCCACCTAAAGAAAGCCTAATTGGTGGCGAAAAAAACAAGATATAGTTCATTTCATTGTGATAAGTAATGATAAAGTTATAGGGGAATGAATGTAAGGAGCGCTGAAAGGAGAAAATTGCTCGGATGCTGAAGGGGTAAAACCCCTCAGTTGGGAAGTGGTTAAGCTGCCCAAAAGGAGAGCTTACTGATACGGCACAGATTAGATCAACCTGCTGATTGCATCAATAGAGGGGTGGCACTATTTTGTCCCACGAAAAAGGGGGCAGAAATGGCAAAAATTGAGCACAACCCCTGGAGGGGTCTCATAGAACCCTAGGGGTCTGCGGAACCACTGTTGAGAAAGGTTGTAATTAAAGAAAACAAGTAGAAAAGCAGAAGAATAAAGTGCTAGAAGAAGATGAAATCAGAAGACAGAAGTGAGGAGAAAAGTATACAGAAGAAAAAAGGATACAGATGAAAACACACATTAAAGTAAGCCTTAAAGGACAACGGAAGTGAGAAGACTATTGAAGCTGCCATGTTTATTTCCTTTTAAACAATACCAGTTGCCTGGGAGCCATGCTGGTCTGTTTGGCTGCAGAATTGTGTGAATAACACCAGAAAAAAGCATGCAGCTAATCTTATCCGAGCTGACAATAATGTCAGAAACACCTGATCTGCTGCATGCTTGTTCAGGGTCTATAGCTGAAAGTATTAGAGGCAGAGGGTCAGCAGGGCTGCCAGGCAACTGGTATTGCTTAAAAGGAAATAAACCCAGCAGTCTCCATATATCTCTTCACAGCGGGGGAAGTTAAACTGTGATCCCTATTAAAGTGGTGGCACTACCCCCAGGAGTGCAGCACGGGGTGCTGGATATAGCTTGTTACAGACAATGCTGGGCACTATGTGCGTGTTGTGATCTTTTTTACAGGGTCTGAGCAAGCGCAGTGATTTACTGGATTCATATATCTCTTTCTTCAGCTGTCCTTTAAAGAAAAGTATATACTTACCTGGGGCTTCCTCCAACCCCTCCAGGCTGATTGCTCCCTCGCCGTCCTCCTCCGCCGCCTGGATAGTCTGCTATTGGTTCTGAAAAGTTCTCCAGTCTGGGGCAATCTGCACATGCTCGGACTGCGCCTGCGCCTACTGGAGGACTTTCCGGGGCCAAATACAGATGATCCAGGCGGCGATGGAGGAGGGAGAGGGAGTGATTAGCCTGGAGCGGACTGGTGGAAGCCCCAGGTATGTATATATTTTTTATTTTCCCATCTCTGGTACACTTTAACCATAAAACTTTTTATACAGGTATACAGATGTTTAGCTTAGCCTACTTGAAAGTCATCCGCATAAGTAGCTGATAGAAGATTTAGCCACTTCCTTTTTACATTAGTCCCATCCTTCTCAAATGAAATAACTGCTATTTCCCTTCAATAAACTCTTTAGTGACAATGACAACAGAAAGAATTCATATGACTTGCAGCAAAAAAATTACATAAGGGATTGAAGCAAAAATGAGGAAAAAGAACAGAGGTGCCAGAAGGATAAAAACAGGCTTTAAAATTGTTAAAAATGCTTGGGAGGCAGTGGGGGACTTACCTCCTGTAAGCAGACACTAGAAACTGTCAATTAATGAAACAAATAATTTATTGGCATACTCCGCAATAGGTTGTAACGCGTTTCGCAGGCAATCTACTGCTTCCTCAGGCAATTAAGAATAGGGGAGCATACAACACTATAGGTCCAAAGATACGCCAGGCGCCTGGCGTATCTTTGGACCCATTTCTTTTACAGAAGCAAAATGAATCATACTGCGATAAGCAACTGTGCTTTAAGATGCATATATCATCACATTTTATTACATATGCAACTGAGGGCTGGAACCCACTAAAACGATTTTCTGAGCATTCAGGGAGCGATTCAAACCGCTAGCGATTTCCCTAAATGCTCAGCTAATGTTAATGGATGGGCCAAATTCCACTGGAGCGATTGCGATTACCAAATCGCAAAACTCAGGACATGCAGCATTTTTGAGCGTTAGCGATTAGCGTTTCTGCAATGTAAAGTATATAAACGCTGGCAAAATCGCTCGTCAAAACCTACACAGAGCGATTTTGCAAGCGTTTTTTACATTACTGCACACTGTAACAAAATGAAAATTAATTGAAAGGACTGATCAGAATTAAAAACGCTACTCGCTAATCGCTACACAACCGCTGGCAAATTAATTACACAAAATCGCTCCCGAAAACGCTCATGAAATCGCTTACAAACCGCTCATACAAAACGCTAGTGATTGCGATTAGCAATAGCGTTTTGTAGTGGGTTCCAGGCCTGAGTAAAGGTTTGCTTTAAAAAAAAGATGGAGCGAAATCTGAACAGATATCTTTAGCTTTATAAGCACTTCAGTTTAGCTTAAAGGGAAGGTTCAAGCAAAATAAAAAAATGAGTTTCACTTACCTGGGGCTTCTACCAGCCCCATGCAGCCATCCTGTGCCCTTGTAGTCACTCACTGCTGCTCCAGTCCCCCGCTGGCAGCTTGCCGACCTCGGAGGTCGGCGGGACGCATTGCGTACATTTTTACGCATTCCCGCTAATGCAGGAACATTAACACCTACATTTTTACGCATTACTGGTTTAATGCGTACAATTTTACGCATTGAACCAGTAATGCGTAAAAATGTATGTGTTAATGTTCCTGCATTAGCGGGAATGCGTAAAAATGTACGCAATGCGTCCCGCCGACCTCCGAGGTCGGCAAGCTGCCAGCGGGGGACTGGAGCAGCAGTGAGTGACTACGAGGGCACAGGATGGCTGCATGGGGCTGGTAGAAGCCCCAGGTAAGTGAAACTCATTTTTTTATTTTGCTTGGACCTTCCCTTTGGGCACCTGAACTGAGAGGGATATGGTGGCTGCAATATATAGTTCCTTTTGAACAATACCAGTTGCCTAGCAGTCTATCTCAGCCTATGCATGCATCCAGTTACACTTCAATCAGAAACTGTATGCTTGTTCAGGGTCCATGACTAAATGTATTAGAAGCAGAGGCTCAGCAGAACAGCCAGGCAATCGGCATTGTTTCAAATGAACTAAATATGGCAGCCTCCATCTCCCTCTCAGTGCAGGTGTGCTTTAAACCTATCAGAGCAGATGTGATAAATGAATAAAAAATGTTGGTTCACTTGAACAGAAATGCAAAGAATCTGGTATACCACCAATGCTTATCTTCAAGACAAGACACAGAACATTTACATTGCGCTTTTCTCCTGGCGGACTCAAAGAGCCAGAGCTGCAGCCACCAGGGCACGCTCAGTTGGCAGCAGCAGTGTTAGGGAGCCTTGCCCGAGGTCTCCTTACTGAATAGGCGCTGGCTTACTGAACAGGAAGAGCCGAGATTCAAACCCAGGTTTCCTGTTTCACAGGCAGGAGGCTATCCATCTACTGTCAAATCCCTGTTATAACAGTTTGACATAAAAGTGCAGGAAATCTTGTTTCACAAATCTCACTTCTTGATGTGTAATAAAATGTGCTTCCTTAAAGGGAAGGTTCAGGGACACAAAAAAAAAATAAAAATCCACATCCACTTACCTGGGGCTTCCACCAGCCCGTGGCGGGCAGGATGTGCCCTCGGCACCGCCCTGCAGGCTCCCGGTGGTCTCCCGGTGAGCCTGCGCAATACAGCCCGGAGGACGTCCGATGACGTCAGCGCGCCGCCGTGAGGCGCATTTTGGAGCGCACAAGAAGCCCGACCTGGCTGCTGGCCTGGCCAGGTCGGGCGCGCCACCGGAGACCACCGGGAGCCTGCGGAGCGGCGGCGAGGGCACCTCCTGCCTGCCATGCGCTGGACGAAGCCCCAGGTAAGTGGATGTGGATTTTTTTTTTGCGTCCCTGAACCTTCCCTTTAAAGGGGTTCTTCCTCGAATGAGGAAAAAAATAAAAAGTGGTTTATGCATAAACTATTAAACATCCTTTTAACCACTTGAGGACCTAGCCTTTACCCCCCCTTAAGGACCAGCGCTGTATTTTCAGATCTGTGCTGGGTGGGCTCTACAGCCCCCAGCACAGATCAGCTGGCATGCAGAGCGATCAGATCGCCCCCCTTTTTCCCCCCTAGGGGGATGATGTGCTGGGGGGGGTCTGATCGCTTCTGCATGCTGTGGGTGTTGCGGGGGGGGCACCTCAAAGCCCCCCTCCGCGGCGAAATTCCCCCCTCCCTCTCCTACCTGCTACCCCTCCAGTGATCGGGGCTGCACAGGACGCTATCCGTCCTGTGCAGCCAGTGACAGGCTGTCACATGGCGGCGATCCCTGGCCGCTGATTGGCCGGGGATCGCCGATCTGCCTTACGGCGTTGCTGCGCAGCAGCGCCGTACTATGTAAACAAAGCTGATTATTTCTGCTTGTGTTTACATTTAGCCTGCGAGCCGTGATCGGCGGCCTGCAGGCTATTCACGGAGCCCCCCGCCATGAATTGACAGGAAGCAGCCGCTCGCGCGAGCGGCTGCTTCCTGATTAATTAGCCTGCAGCCGGCGACGCAGTACTGCGTCGCTGGTCCTGCAGCTGCCACTTTGCCGACGCGCGTTATGAGTGCGCGGTCGGCAAGTGGTTAAATAGTGTAAAAAGTTTTTTTTAAAAATGAATGGTTTCATCAATACAACATGTATTGTAAATAGTGAGGTATGAAGGACTGGGAGGCTAATCCATTTGTTAGGGGTGTTTTTTTTTTACTTTCTTTTCACAACCATAACTCCTGCCTAAGTAGATTTCAGTGGTATAACCCACTTCTAGCAGGAATCGCAGTTATAGCCTTAAAGAGAACCTGTACTGAGTAAAATTATTTAAAATAAACACATGAGGTAACTTCAAATGAACATTACATAGTTACCTTGCCATCGGTTCCTCTCAGAAGCTCACCATTTTCTTCTTACAGTGATCCCTTCCAGTTCTGACAACATTTTGTCAGAACTGAAATATATCAGTTGCTGTCAGTTATGTATCAGTTGCTGTCAGTTACAGCTGAGAGGAGAACTGATGTGTGCATGTTTCCCTATGGCTCAAGTGGGCGATGTTACAGTTTAACAGTGTGCTGACCAGGAAGCTGGTATGGGGTTATAGCCATTTTCCAAATGGAGGACGGAGAATTCCCTTGCTCACAGTGGACAAACAGGAGGCAGGAGAGGAAAAATAGATTGAGCAGTAGACCACACAGGTAAGTATGACTTGTGTATGTTTACTTTGACTTTTATTTTCAGTTCAGGTTTTCTTTAAGGGCTCCACTGAGCTGCTGAATATATGTTTACATTGTTGCTAGGAAACCAGAGGGGTGCAGAGACTCCTTTGTGAAAAAGAGTCATAAGGTGCTGGGAGAATAAATCAGTCCCATCTACACCATATGATTCTTTGTCAGATTCGATTCAATTTGATTTGATTCATTGATTTGAGTCAATCTGACATGTCCGATTCAGGATTCAATTCGATTCAAATTGAATCGAATCATGAATTGGACATGTCAGATTGAATCACATCAAATCAATGAATCAAATCAAATTGAATCGAATCTGACAAAGAATCATATGGTGTAGATGGGACTGATTCATTCTCCCAGCACCTTATGACTCTTTTTCACAAAACGAGTCTCTGCACCCCTCTGGTTTCCTAGCAACAATGTAAACACATATTCAGCAGCTCAGTGGAGCTAAGCCATTAGGGTTATAACTGCAATTCCTGCTAGAAGTGGGTTATACCACTGAAAACTACTTAGGCAGGAGTTATGTTTGTGAAAAGAAAGTAAAAAAAACCACCACCCCTTACAAATGGATTAGCTTCCCAGCTGTCATCAGTCAGGATTTACAATACATGTTGTATTGATGAAACCATTCATTTAAAAAAAAAAAAATTTACACTATTTTAGAAGGATGTTTAACCGGTTTGGCCTATCTGGACGAGCTTTCTCGTCCAGATAGGCACTGCTGCTGTCGCCGGCTCGTGCGCGCGATCGGGCGCACCCCCGCGCGCGCTCTCGCTGCCCGCCGCTAGCCCCCCGATCATAATATAATTCCCATTCACTGATCTAACTTCTCCGCAGAAATACCGACGCTTTCTCTCCAGAGAGCGCAGTATTTCTGCCCCCAGGAAACTTCTCCCCAGCATTTTAGTTCCTGGATGCGAGATCGTTCGCATCCAGGACTTTTTTCACTGTGGCCATCTTGTGGCCAAATAGTAAACTGCACCCACATACATTTTTAATAAAAAAAACAATATTATTTTACATTTAAAATTAGCAGTTTCCCTCCCACACCAAAAATTACCCACATACACTTAAAAAAAAAAAAAAATACAATTAAAAAAAAAACAAAAACAACGTAAATAGTTAGGCCCGGTTCACATTAGCGGTGGCCGTCCGGAATCGCCGTGCCGGAGCCGGACCGCTTGCAGAACGGACGGAACGGACGCACGGCAATAGCAATGAAAGCCTATGCGTCCGTTCACATGCGTCCGTTCTGCCGGACCGGAGCCGGACCGGATCCGGACCGGACTCCGGCGTCCGTTCCAACATGCGCTATTTTTTGGTCCGGCTCCTCCGGCAGCCGTATCCGGAGCGGAGCCGGACTGCACCATCCGGCCAATACAAAGCAATGAGAGCCGGAGAGCGCACAACACACTGGCTACAAAAACCGGACATTCTACCCCACTTCCTATGCATTTTGGATGGGGACCACATGGGCCCAGCGTTCAAAGAGTGGGGCAGCAGCGATTTCATGCTGGAGCTCGTTTTGGCAGCAACATGTCTGATGTCTGATAACGAGGAGGCGAACAACAGGAAGGAGAGAATTCCCAGGTTTACGAGTAAAAAATGCCTGGATCCATGGTCCCAACTGCAGTCTCTGTATCCACGGATGGTCTCCACACGTCCACCTGTCTCCAACAATGACCCCAGACCCTTCTGCTGACCTCCCAGACCCCAGGTATTTACAGGATGTTATCTCCTTAAGAAACCGGATCCGGACCGCAACCGTGTTCACACCGCACGGAAACCGGATGCAAACGGACCGGATCCGGACCGGATCCGGATAGGAACCGTACGGATCAGGTCTGGTCCGGCTACGGTGCGGTCCGGACATCCGGTGCGGTTTTGACAAAACCGCAAGTGTGAACGGGGCCTTACCCAAGGGTCTGAACTTTTTAAATATGCATGTCAAGAGAATATGTTATTATATTATTTAAAATTATAAGCGTATAAATAGTGATGGACGCAAATTGAAAAAATGCACCTTTATTTCTAAATGAAATATCGGCACCATAAATTGTGATAGGGACATCGTTTAAACGGTGTAATAACCGGGACAGATGGGCAAATAAAATACATGCGTTTTAATTACGGTAGCGTATATTAATTTCAAACTATAATGGCCAAAAACTGAGAAATAATGAATTTTTTCCGGTTTTTACTTATTCTTCCTGTTAAAATGCATTTACAGTGAAGTGGCTCTTAGCAAAATGTACCCCCCAAAGAAAGCCTAATTAGTGGCGGAAAAAACAAGATATAGATCAATTCATTGTGATAAGTAGCAATAAAGTTATAGGCGAATGAATGGGAGGTGAACGTTGCTCGGATGCATGAGATTTTCGGCACTGCGGTGCTGAACCGGTTAATAGTTTATGCATAAACCACTTTTTATTTTTTTCCTCATTCGCTAAAGAACCCCTTTAAGGCCTTGTTTCCACTTGTGCGTTTTGTGTCAGATTTTTCTCTCAGAAAATTTGCATTGATTTTGCAACTAATGTTAGTGAATGGGCTGTTTCCATTCAGTGCAAATTTTCGTACACTTTCGTACGTGTGAAAAAAATCTGAGGCCCTGTATAATTTTTTCAAACATCGCGTACGATTCGCGTACAATGCTTTGTATAGGCAATGCGAATTTTTGCGTTATTTGTCCAAAAATTCGCATTAGCTCCATGGTTACAGGAAGTTGTCAGCAGTCATGACTAAGCTGTTACTAGGCAGAATATGTATATTTAACTAATGCCAATTTTCGCGGACGAAAAATCGCATACAAACGCATAACAATTTACATGCAAATTTTCAACAATCAGAAACATTTTATACGATTTTTTGCAGGCGAAAATGTCACCCTACAGTGGAAACGTAGCCTAAAGGTGGCCACACACCATACAATTTTTTAAATATCTGTTCAATTTAAGAATTGCAATCAATTTTTCTCACTGATTGTAGCATTTCAAAAATATGACCACTGTACCACACACCTATGTTCAATTTTTCCCCAATTATGATAAAAATGATTGGAAACTATGACAAAATTGCTTGGGTTTGTATATTAATAAATTGACAATATAACACACACACCATACAATCTTTAGAAAGATTGAAGAAAAATATCTGGCATTCCGGATCGATAAAAATTGAAGAAAACGGGAAATTCGATCGGATTTTTCAGTCGAATGAAAAAAAAGCTTTCCATTTTTTCGGGAGATCCGATCGTTTTTATCGAATTCCTGTAAAATCGGATCATTTTGTTGTATTGTGTGTGGCCACCTTGAGTCGTATGGTAATCAAATATCCATGAAAAATTACCAAAATTATAAAAATCAATTACAATTATAAAACTACAACCTAAGATTTTTGTCCTGAACAATAAATGTACTTGCTTTTTCCTGTAGCTGCTGAGGATTAGCAGTAAAGCGTGGGTTACATCAAGTGACATATAGCTGCAACTTGAGGTATACCTTGGCATTATCAGGATGGCACATCAGCTTCAGTGGAGTGGCTAATACATCCCGTGTGGTCCTGTTTTATCCGCATAGACTTCAGAATCTCTCAACACTTTTGACTCAGCCATATTTCACATAAGAAGTCTGCTGTCAGATGCTGTGATGGGCAGAATGAGTCAGTCATTTCAGCAGAACATGTCCAGCCAAGGAAAAAGCAACCAAACCACAGAACACATGGACACAGCTGTCACATGTCACCTAGAATGGGGTTATCGCAGAACGCTCTAAAGAAGGATAATGCTTTTAATCAGGATGAGGAAGAATGCTAGTGCCTATATTAAGAGATTAGTGGATGTGTATATTGTAAGGGATCACATGAAAACTGAAGTGCTGACAACATGGAAGTGTATAGCTGACTATTTACATCTAACACATTAGTAATGTTTCCTTCAGTTTTTCTGTATGTTAAGCATTAAAAGTTATACATACACAGCTATTACCAACAGATTATGAAACCTGTAAGGACTATTCATAGTAGTGGAAAGGCAAAGCTATTTACGTAGGAACACATCAGATTACAGCTGTTTCAGTATGGAGCAGTTAGAAGAGTGAAAGCAGATGTCTGACCAGCTGCACTGGGCTATGGTTTTTATCCTTTTGCACTTTAGGCTTGTTTCCAATAAGTGCTCTTAAGGTGACCATTAATGGTACAATATTTTCCACAGTTGAGATCATGTGATCTGATTTTAACAATCAAACTGTGCAGAAAAATACGCAGTATGTGGAGAAAATCAATGTGAAATGATTCTATGGTTAATTGGAATACAGAATTTTGTCGATCAAAGTGTTGGGATTTATGATTGTATCTGAAAAACAAAAGTTTGCTCTCCTAAAACAGAAAGAATTTGCGATAATTTAGGTTGGAGTGAGCTTAAGATGTCTCCCAGAGCAACACTGCTGAATATATGCAAATTAACCATTGTATCCTTAGAAGCTAAACACACCTCCAGAACCAATGGAATGCAATGATGTGTCAGTTTGTTAATTTGTACAGAGCCATAATAATCCAACATGCATACAGACTGTTTCGGATTGTTTGATCCTCATCAGTGCATGGCATGGATTAATTTGGCTCTATGGTGTAGGGCTTGTAAATCCGAGAGGCACAGACTAACCAGCAAGCTCATGGTGACCCAGAACTCATTGGAGTGTGTAAGGGACTACAATGGTCCTAAAAGCCCCCTTACTAAGATGTTAAGAAAAACAAAAGTTTGCTTTCCTAAAACAGAAAGAATTTGCGATAATTCAGGTTGGAGTGAGCTTGAGATGTCTCCCAGAGCAACACTGCTGAATAGATGCAAATTAACCATATGATTGTATCTGAAGAGAGAAAGTGCTTTGGGCGATTTATGGGCAGAATTTGCTCGATCAGAATGTTGGATTTTATGTTCAGATCTGAAGAGAGAAAGTGCCCTCATTAATCCATTTATGGGAATAATCGTTAATAACCTTCTGATTACTTACGATCCCACAAATCTAAACTAATGATCGCATAGGAGAAAAACATCGAAAGTAGGTGGTTTCGGTGCTTAGTGCTTAGTGCAGGGCGCCGAAAGCAGGCGCCCCATAGCAGCAATTTAATGCTGTGCAGGGCACATAAGGGTAATTCGGGGCTCCGGCAATTGCTGGGCCACGAATTACATCTCCCTCCAAGTTGCGACAACTCAGAGAAGGTATAGTATTTAACGCCGCTGGGGAGTTTTGCGGCAGCAGGGAGAGCCGCCATTTGCCTCTCCCAGTGCCCAGCTCACCGGCGACACGTAAATACATATGCCAAAAATACTGTATCTTAAAGGGACACTTAAAGGGAAGGTTCAGGCAGCATGTGAAAAAATTAAAAATCCAAATCCACTTACCTGGGGCCTTCTCCAGCCCGTGGCAGCCAGGATGTGCCCTCGGCGCCACTCCGCAGGCTCCCGGTGGTCTCCGGTGGCGAGCCCGACCTGGCCAGGCCGGCTGCCAGGTCGGGCTTCTTCTGCGCTCCAAAGTGCGTGTCAATCGTGCGCGCTGACGTCATCGGACATCCTCCGGGCTGTACTGCGCAGACACGCACTTTGGAGCGCAGAAGAAGCCCGGCCTGGCCAGGTCGGGCTCGCCACCGGGAGCCAACGGAGCGGTGTTGAGGGCACATCCACGGGCTGGAGGAGGCCCCAGGTAAGTGGATTTGGATTTTTAATTTTTTCACATGCTGCCTGAACCTTCCCTTTAAGGCAAAAAAAAAGTTTTACTCACCTGGGGCTTCTACCAGCTCCCTGCAGCTGTCCCATGCCCATGCAGTCTCGCTTGGATCCTCCTGTCCCCGCCAGCAGCCAGGTCTGGGAACGCAAGTGATTCTTCGCGTTCATGGTCGCAATCAAGGCCGGAGCTACCATAGAAAAAAAATAGGCAGTTGCCCCAGGGCCCCAGAGCCTGTAGGGGCCCCCAAGTTGTCCCTCCCCCATCTGAACTGTTGCTCCCCAGGGACACTGCAGAGTCTGTTAAGTTGCGAGATGATTGGGGGAGGGTCAGCAGCCAGTTCAGGGTCCCAGGAGGGAAATTTGGCTGCAACAAAGGGCCTCTGATGACGCTTTTTGGTCAGGGTGGTGTCTGTTGGGGGGCCCCCAGGCTAATCTTGCCCTAGGGGCTCATTGTTACTTGAACCGGCCCTGGTCGCAATAGCGCCCTCTATACTGCTATTGCGGCCAGGAACGCGAAGATTCACTTACGTTCCCAGGCCTGTCGGCGAAACTGGAAGTGGCTGCCGGCGGGGGACAGGAGGATCCGAGCGAGACTGTGTGGGCACAGGACAGCTTCAGGGGGCTGGTAGAAGCCCCAGGTGAGTAAAACTCTTGCCTTAAGTGACACTTTAACAGGCACCTTTAGAGCCTTTTTCTCAAATGCAAGGGCACCCATTAGGAATGGCCCAGCCTAGGAGAACTCATGTAGAAGCATGTGATCAGTTTGATCAGCTGATAGATTTATAAAGTTCAGAAATCAGAACCTTTCAAATCTATCAGCTGATCAAACTACTCACATAACTGGGAGTAAGGAGGCGCCCCAAGTACAAGTACGTTGTTGTAGATAGTATGAATATTAAAAATATACGGCTTACCTCTAACAAGAAGGGTCTAGGCCAGTATAAATTAATACATTTAATAAAAAGCAGACTCGAACAATAACATATTCCGCGGAATGCAGTCTGCTTCCTCGCGCAATGCAATTCTTGTTGATTTGCAAATGACTCTGACTGCACCTGGGGCACCTGTCCACTGCCTGTGCTGAGCTAGAAAGCATCCAGCTGGTGAACAGGAGTAGCTGGCAGGCCTTCATCTGCTTGTGGAAAAGAGGCCTAACATTCAGAGAGGAAAGAAGGATGTTCATCTTAGACGTATATAGCGAGTTGTGACTGCGGTCAGCTTTAATACTTAAATTTAGTTTGGTGTGTGTGTGTGATCAAAACCTGCACAGGGTTTAGTTATACAATTCTGTATTTACAATCTTGACTTAGGCTTTGTTCACATGTAAAATCGCAATTGCTAAAGCCTGCGATTTGCGATTTTGTGGGCAATCCCCCCCCCCCCTCCCTTCCGGTGCTCGGATGGGCGCTGCTGTTTTTTTAAAAGCGCTTTTGCAGAGCGATTCAGCTTTGTTCACTTCCTGAGGCACAATGTATTTATTCATCAAAGCGCTGGGGAAATCGCTATACAAAGTGCTTTTTCAAGTGCTGTGCGATTTCCCTATACCTCCTATTGCGCAAAAACGCTCAGAAAATGGTACAGGCAGCGCTTTGCTGAGTGGATCGGAAATAAACTGCTCAGATGAGAACACTCTTAGGGGGAATCATTGCACAAGCTTTTTAGGGTGATTTTCAAAATCGCCGGTGCTTGAAAAAAGGGCAAAAACACCCTAGGTGTGAACACAAGCCCTCAGTGACAATATTTTTACCTTCCATTCTGCCATTTCTTCCTCCATCTTTTTCTACATAGTGAATGATCACTTTAACAGAAACCTCTCGACAACTAATCCTACTGCTGCCCCCTTGTACGTTTAACTGCTTTGTGAATGCACTGGAGACAGGGCTGTCTTTGAAGTATAGTTTATTTCGATGTGTTTATAAGTGGCTTAGTGTCTCACAGTCATACATATGCCCTGCTTACACATTCACCTCAGATGAACCTAGAGTCTAGTTACAGCATATATTACTAAGTGACGTGTCATTTTGCTCTGGCTCAATTCCAACTAAAAACTGAAAAAAAAAAAAACAAATCCACACGAGCTGAGAAAGATACGGTACTAAAGGTGTCCATTAACAGTACAATTTTTCCTTCAGATTTGATCTTTCGACTCGATGTTTATGATCAAATTGTATAGAAAACTGCTTTGGTCGATGGAAAAGGAAAAAATATTGATCCAAAAGTTAGATTTTATGATCAAATTGTAATGTGAAACCTTCGTAAATCGCTCCATTAATGAACAAATGAGAATTGTCTTCAGATTAGTTTCGATCATTCAAATTGAATCTGAAGAATTGAATCTGAAGGAAAAATTGTACCATTAATGGGCACCTTTAGGTTGATCAGAAGAGATTGCAATCTTCAGTTCCTCACTTATGAGGTTTTGCGACCTTATAAGTGAGGAACTAGCAGAGGAATAGATAGTGGGGACGTTTTAACCTTTTGGGACAGGCATGGTGTGCAACAATCAATACAAATACACCAGTGGTCCAACTACGGAGATCAATCAAAAATAATTGCAAAATAGTCTATAAAGAGCAGGAAAAGTCTGGATTGATGACTTTACATTCAGGGGGCCATATGCAAATCATTTTTTCACCTGAGTTTTCTCCCAGGTGATACTTTCACAACTTGTAAATAAAATGCCTTTTGCACCATCAGCCAGCAAACAAATACTCAAAATAATTTTGACAGTACTTTTTCACCTAATTTTTGGTACTTTTTTCATCGCAAAGTGCTAAAAAGTTATTTTAAATCGAAGATGAAAAATTATCTACTAGGAGAAAACTCAGGAGAAAAAGTGAATTGCATATGGCCCAGGGATGCTCACCGGATGATGTCACGAGTGATTACGCGTGATTCAAATAAGGTTTAATTGGCACAGGTGTGCGGCGGGGATACAAGGGGTTATTTACCCATAATTCTACCATCCACCCTGCGTCCCAAAAAGCTTTCACGCGTCCTATTGGTCGAGTTGCAAGCCTCACACCGGCGCACTTCTTCCTTCCGGCTTGAAGTGATTACTCATTACAGCATCCGGTGTGCATCCCTGTTCACAATGACATCCAGAGGAGGGATAATCACCTAAAGAAGGTAGTAGCTGGTGTGACGTCATGCATTGGGCAGAGTTAGTGGACAGAACAATGCTGTCAGCCGTCAGACGATCAAAGTGATTCACCGGGCGCATTGCTGACTGAGAGGGGGGCTGCAGTACACATGCTGTATTCTTGTTAGCAGCAGTCGTTAACTACAGTCCTCGCCAGAGTTTTATCTATCCTGTATACAGGGCTTCACTGTAGCTGAGAAATTTCCTACTCTGGAAGTTTGTCAGCAAAGTGTGGCAAGTGCTGATGGTCATGGGAGGGGGGCTTCAATCAAGGCCTAGAGGATATTGGCGTGGGATCATGAATTAAATGTAAGAATTTATTGTTCATTAGGAACAATAAAAAAAAATTTCAATGATGTGTGTTTTTGTTTTTGTTTACTTTCAACTCTTTGTGGGAATGACTAAGGGGTACTAAAGAATGAGAATTGAATAGTAAAAAAAAAAAAAAGCTTTGACAATTAAATTGCAACCTTTATTAATAGACAACGTAAAAAAGATGCGCAAACATATAACACCCCCCTCCAATAGTGGATAAATATTTAGAGATTGTATAGGGAACCATACACCAACGTAATGTCTATCAGGTAAAGGGGTTGAATCAAGTATACAAGACCTTGCCACCCTAAAGGTCCGGTTTCCCCACCAGTCAGTAGTACACCTTAGTCTCCAAAAACTATCTCTGGGAGAACTGGACAGAGGGCTTATGTCTAAGAGAAAAAGCAAAGTGCAAGTACTGTACAAGATGCTAAAGGACCAACATGTTTCACCTAGCCAGCTTCATCAGGGTGTGTATAACAGCAGACTTTTGTAGCCACTGGCTCCTTCTGGTGTCCCTTCCAGCAGCATATACTTTCAGATCCATCCTTTATTAGGTGGAAATCAGCCGTTAAGTCACAGTCAGTATGGCATACTCAGCCCTCAATTGGATGCCCAATTGCAAAGGAGGACCAGGAGTGCTCACTATACACCAGCCATGGCCTGTTCCCCCTGCTACCAGGATCTACTAGATATGATTCCCCTAGTCTGGTAGGAACTCTGCCGCATACCCTTTACACTCCCTACCAGAGGAGCAGTCCAGCATGAAACTAACTCTTCCATCTCCCAGCCCAATGGAACTGGAGCAGTAGGTAGGTGGAGCAGTCTTTTGGAGGTACTTGTGAAATACAATTGAAAATATGGAAACTGTCACTGCTGACCTTTTTTTAAAGGACCACTATCGCAAAAAATTAGGTAGTTAAAATTTGACAAAACCGACAGGTTTTGGGCTAGTCCATCTCATGGTAGATTCTCAGGGTTTTCAACAGCATTTCCTGAACAGCTGTTTAACCACCCTGGCGTTCTATTAAGATCGCCAGGGCGGCTGCATGAGGGTTTTTTGTAAATAAAAAAAAAACTATTTCATGCAGCCAACTGAAAGTTGGCTGCATGAAAGCCCACTAGATGGCGCTCCGGAGGCGTTCTTCTGATCGCCTCCGGCGGCCAAAATTAACACGGAAGGCCGCAATGAGCAGCCTTCCGTGTTTGGCTTCTCCTGTCGCCATGGCGACGAGCGGAGTGACGTCATGGACGTCAGCCGACGTCCTGACGTCTGCCGCCTCCGATCCAGCCCTTAGCGCTGGCCGGAACTATTTGTTCCGGCTGCGCAGGGCTCAGGCGGCTGGGGGGACCCTCTTTCGCCGCTGCTCGCGGCGGATCGCCGCAGAGCGGCGGCGATCGGGCAGCACACGCGGCTGGCAAAGTGCCGGCTGCGTGTGCTGCTCTTTATTTCATCAAAATCGGCCCAGCAGGGCCTGAGCGGCAGCCATCGGCGGTGATGGACGAGCTGAGCTCGTCCATACCGCTAAGATGGTTAACTGCCAAAATAATAAGATACCAGCCAGCCTCCCCACTCACTTGCACACTATTTTGTCAGTTAGATGTTAATTGCTGTTAAAAATAAAGAAAACCCTGAGAATCCCCATGAGAATTTGGAAAACTGTATACTTACCTTCGGTAGTTTTCCTTTCCTGGTGTTTTTCATGTCAGCACACGTATGGGCAAAGCCCCGCCTCCTTTGCCCTAGTAGGACGCCCCTAGATATTAAATAGCGTAGACTAGCCCCATGCCATCATTCTTAGTAACTAGTACGAGCCGACAGCATAGGGCGGGCCCGTATGCTGACATGGAAAACACCAGGAAAGGAAAACTACCGAAGGTAAGTATACAGTTTTCCAAATTCCCTGGTGTTTACCATGTCAGCACACGTATGGGCATTAACTAGAAAAAAACCCTGGGCGGGTATGCTGCCAATCACTCAATTTAATTCACAAAAGAACACAATACATCATTAACCACCTTAGCGGTATGGACGAGCTCGGCTCGTCCATTACCGCCAGAGGGTGCCGCTCAGGCCCTGCTGGGCCGATTTTAATGAAATAAAGTGCAGCACACGCAGCTGGCACTTTGCCAGCCGCGTGTGCTGCCTGATCGCCGCCGCTCTGCGGCGATCCGCCGCGAGCAGCGGCGAAAGAGGGTCCCCCCAGCCGCCTGAGCCCTGCGCAGCCGGAACAAATAGTTCCGACCAGCGCTAAGGGCTGGATCGGAGGCGGCTGACGTCAGGACGTCGGCTGACGTCCATGACGTCACTCCGCTCGTCGCCATGGCGACGAAGTAAGCAAAACACGGAAGGCCGCTCATTGCGGCCTTCCGTGTTACTTTTGGCCGCCGGAGGCGATCAGAAGAACGCCTCCGTAACGCCCTCTGGTGGGCTTTCATGCAGCCAACTTTCAGTTGGCTGCATGAAATAGTTTTTTTTTTATTTAAAAAAAACCCTCCCGCAGCCACCCTGGCGATCTTAACAGAACGCCAGGGTGGTTACACGGCATTATTGACAACAGAGGAAATAATGGCTTTCCCAAAATTAACAGAAGAAAGAGCTGCAAAATCAATACAATAATGCTTAAGAAAAGTATGATAAGAGGCCCAATCGGCTGCCTTGCATACAGTTAATAAAGACACTTTACTGTAGGCTGCCCATGAGGAGGACACGCTCCTCGTAGAGTGGGCAATAATGTCCTGCGGAGGCTCCAAGCCTTTAGCCTTATACACCTTTTGGATCAAGCTCACAACCCAATTTGCGATAGTTCTTGTAGTAGCCGCCTTTCCCTTCCTGTAGCCAGAAGGGACTACGAAAAGGCGATCCAAGTCCCGGAAACCCTTGGTTGCCTCCAAGTATGCTTTAACTACAGAAGGAATATCCAAGGGATGCAAAGACTCCGGATTTTCCTGCAATCTAAAGCTTGGAAGAGTCCACTCCTGATTCATGTGAGTGACTGAGGCTACTTTTGGTAGAAAAGACTGCACAGGGCAAAGTACTAATCTGTCATCATAGAACACTAAAAAGGGTTCTTTACATCCTAGGTTCTCAACATGTGGTACGCGTACCCCAGGGGGTACTTATGATGGTTCCAGGGGGTACTCGGGCTTGATATACTTAACCAAGAACAACAAATTTAGAGTTTTAGAAAATGATAAAACTTATTTAAACAATGCCAAATTAGTATTTTAGCTAATTAAAATCAAGAGTAAATGCTTGAAAATTGTTTAGAACCAAATCTCATGTACTACGATTAAATATATATTTGTCAACGGGTACTTGTGATAATGTTTACTCTGCTAGGGGGTACTTGGTGAGTACAGGGTTTTAAAAGGGGTACATAACAATAAAATGTTGAGAAACCCTGCTTTACATGATAAGGCTTGCAGTTCAGACATCCTTCGTCCAGATGTAATTGCGACCAGGAATGCTGTCTTATACGTCAAATTTTGTAATGAAGCAGAATGATTCTGCCACTCTGAAGAAAATGTCATAACATCTAGGACTAACGGAAGGTCCCATTTGGGGAATCTTGGCTTGACTGGTGGCCTCAGCTTAATTGATGCTCTAAAAAACTGTTTAATCAAGGGCTTTTCCGCCCAAGCCACTCCTGAGATTGAGGAGATTGCTGAGACTTGCCTCTTCAAAGTGGAATGTGCCAGAGACATCTCCAGTCCCTTCTGCAAGAAATCCAGCAAATTGCATACACTAAAGTTATTAACATTAAAGTTCTGCTGAATGGAAAAATCTTTAAATTTCCTCCATACTCTGTCATAGGAAGCCATTGTTGATGGTCTCTTAGCCTTTAAAAGTGTGGACACCACCTCAGAGGAGCAACCTTCCGCTAGCAGCCTAGCCCTCTCAAATTCCACCCCATTAGATGTAGAGAGTGAGGGTTCTGATGAAACACCATTCCCTGTGACAATAGATCGGGCAGATCCAGAAGGGGAATGGGATCCTGTGTACTCATTTGTAATAACAGGGGAAACCAAGGCCTCGCCGGCCACCATGGTATTACTGCTAACACCGTCAATTCGAGGTATCTCAGCTTCTGAAGAAACTTGAAAATCAAAGGGGTCGGGGGAAAGGCATACGCCTTCTTGAAACACCACACTTGACTTAAGGCATCCGTACCCAATGCTTTCCGGTCCGGAACTCTCGAGAAGTAGAGAGGTACCTTGTTGTTCTTTGCTGAGGCAAATAAGTCGATCTGTGGCATACCTCACCTCCGTACTAACTGTTGGAGAGCTCTCGGGTGCAGAGACCACTCGTTGTTGTCTACATAGTTCCTTGACAGGTAACCTGCCTGCAGATTCTGAGATCCCGGGAGGTACACTGCCAACAGATCCAGAAAATTGCTTTGGGCCAGCTCCAAAATCTGGGACATTTCTTTCATCAGCGACCGACTGTGAGTTCCCCCTTGTTTCCTCAGGTATGAAACGGCCGAGACATTGTCCACTCTTACTAACACTGGTTTCCCTCTCAGA
This sequence comes from Hyperolius riggenbachi, assembly GCF_040937935.1. NCBI lineage: Eukaryota > Metazoa > Chordata > Amphibia > Anura > Hyperoliidae > Hyperolius > Hyperolius riggenbachi. The sequence continues at coordinate 174,712,255 of NC_090646.1, forward strand.
AATGGCAGGAAATGTTTCAGTGCCAGATAAACTGCTCTCAACTCTAGGATGTTCGAAACTACTTCCATGCGATGACTCCAAGTGCCTTGAACATATAAGTCGTGATAGACAGCTCCCCAACCTGACTGACTGGCATCTGTCGTCACTATGGCCCAGTCTGGTTGTTGCAAAGGCCTGAACTGACTCAGGTTGTCGTGATTCAGCCACCATCTGAGAGATTTCTTCACATAGTAGGGAAGTAGAATTGCTTGCGACAGGTCCTCCTTGTCCCACTGCTTCAGGAAATTGATCTGAAACTGACAAAGATTCCAATGTGCCCAAGATACCATTGGTATCATAGAAGACATTACTCCGATCACTGAAAGACACTTTCTGGCCGTCAACCAACGGTGTCTGAGAAGCTCTGTCAACAAAAGCTTTAGAGAATGTTTCTTCTCCTCTGGCAGAGAGATGGAATTCTGCACTGTATCCAGAATTGCTCCCAAGAAAAGCATTCTTTGGGCGGGAATCAACTGGCTCTTTTTGGGATTTACTATCCATCCGAAATCTTGAAGGATCTTGACTAACTTTTTTTGATGTTCCAACAGAGCTGACTGTGAGGAGGCGAGGAGAATGATGTCGTCCAAATAGTGAAGGACGCGTATTTCCTGTAACCGAGCGAACGAAATCACGGCGAGCAAAACCTTCGAAAAAGTGCACGGAGACGTAGCGAGGCCAAAAGGAAGGCAGACAAACTGAAGGTGAAGATGACCTATCGCAAAGCGAAGATACTTTTGCATCGACAGATGAACTGGCACATGGAAATACGCGTCCTTCAGATCTATTGAACACATCCAGTCTCCTGGCTGTATGGACATAACGATTGAAGTGAGAGTTTCCATCTTGAATTTTGGCACCCGAACAAACTTGTTCAGCCGTTTTAAGTCCAACACTGGTCTCAGCTCTCCCGACTTTTTCTTTACCAGAAACATCTGTGAGTAAAAGCCCAAGCCTCTTTCTGAAGGAGGAACTTGACACACTGCTCTCTTCTTCAACAGGTCTGACACATAGTCCACCAAAACCAGCCTTTTCTCCACTGAATTTGGAATTCTTGTAGACTTGAACACCGGAAGAACAGGACACTTCATAAAGTCCCAATGATGGCCTTCTGAAATTGTGGCTATTATCCAACGGTTCCGTAGGTTCCCCGTCCAGATATCCCTGAAATGGGTCAGCCTTGCCCCCACTGGTATATCGTGAACGGGCCTCACTTCAAAAAGACTTGCTGTAATCCCCCACAGGCAGAGAGCTCTTCTGCCTCCCAGACTTTGGATTCTGTTGAGGATTCCGCCAATTTCTTCTGAATTCCTTCCCTGGACGGTAAGCTCTTGACTCAGAAAATCTACCATAAGCCTGCTTTCTCACCTGAGGATACTTTTGCTTCCTGAACTTTCTGTCCTGGGGTAACAGACCTGATTTACCCCCAGTAACCCGGGAGATGGCTGTGTCTATTTTGGGCCCAAACAAGTTCTTGCCATCAAAGGGGATTTTAGCCCAGGTCTGTTTAGAAGATGGGTCCGCCGCCCAAGGCTTAAGCCAGAGCGCTCTCCTGGCCATGACTGAATAGAGCATAGACCTTGCAGTAGACCTTAAAGAATCCACACTGGCAGCTCTGACGAATTCTGAAGCAAGATCCAATTCCTCAAGGGCAATTGAAATATCCTCCACATTTGCACCAGACTTAACTCCTCTCTGAATATTTTCAATCCAAACTTTCAGCGCCTTTGCTACTGAGGTTAAGGTGATTGCTACCCTTGCAGCCTCCCCCGAAGTCAGGTAAGACCTTCTTAAATCTTGATCGATCTGACGATCTAAAACATCCCTGAACAGAACAGAATCCTCAAGAGGTAAAGTCACATTCCTGACCATTCTCATTAAGGATGCATCCACTACCGGACTGGTCTGGATTAAGGCCTCATCCTCCAATTCCAATGGGTACATTTTTTGGAGCTTATTCTTAAATGAAGGTTTTTTTAACCATCTTATCCCATTCTTCTTTAATCATCTCCCTGATTTCCTCCATCAGTGGAAAAGCAATCTTAATTTTATTCAAACTCTTATAGTATCTCTTTTTCTTGAATACTGGTGAAGAGGCCTCATCATCCCATTCAATAGCTTCCTTAACCCTCGAAACAAAGGTAGGAATCAGAGAAAAATCGAATCCTCCATCCTCAGATTCAGAATCAGAGCTTATAGAATCCTCTACTACCCCTGCTTTCCTGGAGGGGCCTGGCTGAGGAGAACGCTGTTTTGAAGATAATTCAGAAACTGTATCTTTGACCACCTGTCTTATTAGTGATGACACCTCTCTGTCCTCTCTCGCAATGTCCATATGACAAAGTTCACACACTTTTTTATTAGGGAGCGACATTCTGGCGCAAATCCAACAATCATCTTTGTTTGGTCTAACTGGAACGGGAACACTAGGCACATCCTCAGGAAGTTGTAAAGCAGCTTGATTTCCTGGAACAGACGCCTCTAAGGATGACACAGGTCCCCCATGCTCCGGAGACCTAGATCTGGATCGAGAATAGGATCGACTCCTTGACCGACTTCTCGAGGGAGATTTTGGATGACTCTTACGACTCTTTACTTCCTTCTTATCTTGAGAAACTTTGTAAGAAGACCGATCACTCTGCCCAGAAGCACCTGAACGCTTTGACTCTGATTTCTTCCTCTCGCTCCTGTCAAATAGACAGAAGCGTATAAGTGTTGCTGTAGCTTTAAGAAATCTTCAGGCTTTTGATCAATACATTTTATACTCACCACCCTTACCTATTTAATGCTGAGCCCGAACTCGAGCCAGAGTACTCTCCTGACCTTCTCCCCATTATAGCAGCTGAAACAGAGCAATATTGGAATTACCAACTGCTGTAAGTCGAATATATATACCTATATAAATACCTACATAGGTACACCTAATAGACATTCATATGAAACAGCAAGTAGGAAACAAACCTACCACCAGTCCCAGGCAGCCTGCACACCCCTCCGAACAGCAAAGAACGACGCCAGGCGGAAGGAACATCCCCTTATATACCTCCCCCAGAGGAAATTGAAAATCACGCCGCTCGCCCACAACCAAGATGGCCGCCAAGCACTTCCGCCCACAAGCCGACAAACAGGAAGCTCTCTCGCGCGCGCAAGAACACTCACAGACTGACAGAACTTGCCAACGGGAGGACGCCCAGCCACTCACTACTTCCTCCTGCCATAAAACATCCGAGAACGTTTCCCTCACACACAAACCCAGGTAGGCGAGAGCACAAACAGCCTGAACAGCCAAAACACAAAGGGCACGCTACGGGGAGACGCTAAGGGAACAGGCTGCGGGACATGCTGCATAGCATGCTGCGGGGAAAGCTCAATACCCTTTAGGTATACAAGAGAGCCGCAGATTTTTAAAAATATACGTCCCTGAGAGTACTAGAGAGGGACTCCATAGCCTATTGGAGCATTTAGCTACCCAGAGTATGGACCTCAGCAGAAGCCCTAAAACTGCTGGCACCCGCACACTGCGGAGGTGGGGGAATATCCAAGGAACCTACTGGAGGCGAGGACAAAAAAGAGAATGATGGCATGGGGCTAGTCTACGCTATTTAATATCTAGGGACGTCCTACTAGGGCAAAGGAGGCGGGGTTTTGCCCATACGTGTGCTGACATGGTAAACACCAGGGAAAATGGACTGGCCCAAAACCTGTCGGTTCTGTCAGATTTTAACTGCCTACTTTTTTTGCGATAGTAGTCCTTTAAGAAAACAAAACTTTTTTACACCACTTTTTCCGACTTAGGTTTATGTTATATGGGCAATTCTTATGCCAGTGACATGATTCACACTAGTGAATCTCTATAGGGAAGCAAATGTAAGAAAGGTCAGTGTAAGAGCATACATGTAAAAGGAGTTGCCACGGTAATTTGGGAATCAAGGATAGCCACTAGTAGTCTTCATGTATAAAGTATACACTACTGTTTATATTACATTTTTTGTTGTTGCCACCAGGGCTGTGGAGTCGGAGTCGAAGAGTCGGAGCAATTTTGGGTACCTAGAGTCGGAGTTGGAGGTTTCATAAACTGAGGAGTTGGATGATTTTTTTGTACTAAATCCACAGCCCTGGTAAGTATTAGACTAAAAAGTCGGAGTCTGAGCTATTTCGGGTACCTGGAGTCGAAGTTGGAGTCGGAGGTTTCATAAACTGAGGAGTCGGATGATTTTTGTACCAAATCCACAGCCCTGGAAAGTTTCAGACTAAGGAGTCGGAGCTATTTTGGGTACCTGGAGTCGGAGGTTTCATAAACTGAGGAGTCGTGTAACGAACGGTGAAGCACAGAGAGGATATGATTACCGGTGATCTGCAGTATCACTGGGAATACAGATGTATACCAGATTATAAGTGATCTGCAGTATCACCGATAATCCGATATACCAGCTAACCTCTGTTCACCTGAGTAGAGTGTGGTGTTTGGTGTAACAGTAACACTTAGAGGACTGGCCTCAGTGCAGTGAGGAGTACTGCACGGCTTCCTTCCGAAGGCCTGAACTCTCCAAGGCGGGAGGAGTCGGGCTGACAGTAGGAAGGTAAGTCTGAAAGTAACACTCAGGAGGTAGTGTCACTAACAGGACGGGGAACCGCCTCCAATAGTAAGGTCGGTTCTCGAGGTCGGACAAGCCAGGTTGTAACACACGGACAGATAAAGTACAGAATCAGAAGGCAGAGGCGGAGTCTAGGTACAGGCAGGGTTCGGCAGCAGGGTATCAGAAATATCGAGGTACAAGATCAGGAGGCAGAAGCAGAGTCTAAGGACGAGCCGGGGTTCGGCAACAGAGTATCAGAATGGCATGGTACAAGATCAGAGTTCAGGAGGATAGTCAGGCAGGCAAAGAGTCATAACAGATAATCACAATCAAACTAGTACTTTAGCTATCAACAGAATCTAGCTAAGTGTAGGATTACAGCTCCAGCTGGTCCCGGCACACTTAAGGATCTGACTACAGGTCTGAGTGCTCCCACGTATGTGTTTGCAACGCCAGACAACCAGCAACTGAATAAGCAGCAGAATATATAGTTGCTGGACTCTGCTGCCCCGCCCGAACCATTCAGCCAATCATGAGTCCTGCAGGAATCAGCTGACCTTCCTGATCAGCCGACACTTCCTCTGCAGGTATAAAGGTCCTGAATTCAGGCCCGCGCGAGCATAGCTCTCCATCTGCCTAGGTGCACTAACAGACCCAGCCACATCAAGCACATGCTGCTGCATGCAAACAGCCGCTTTGCTGTTAGGACATGCGGCGGCTTTTCCGCGTTCCACTACACAACCAGACGCGTGCAAACCGCCGCGTAGGACGCGGAGTCAGCCGCCTAGCTCTTGGCACACGCGGCGGCTTTTCCGCGTTTTCTCACAGTACCCCCCCCGAGGAGTGGACTCCGGACAACTCCTACCAGGTTTCTCGGGATGTAAAGCGTGAAACTCCCTCCTTAATTCGTCCGCATGCATGCGACTCCCCGGTACCCATTGTCTCTCCTCAATGCCGTACCCTTTCCAATGTACGAGATATTGTACCGAGTTTTGTACAAAGCGTGAATCTAAAATCTTTTCTACCTCGTACTCAGGCTGGTCATCCACCAACACAGGAGGAGGGGGAGTGGGACCCACATGGACTGCTGGCTTAAGCAGGGATACGTGGAAGGATCTTACCCCACGCATGCTGGCGGGAAGATCAACGGCGTAAGTGACGTTGTTGATCCTTCTGGCTATCAGGAAAGGCCTGACAAATCTGGGACCCAACTTGTCTGAGGGCTGTTTTAGGGCCAAGTGACGTGTGGATACCCAAACCAAGTCTCCTGGTTGGAATCTCCACTCCAAAGACCGTTTCTTGTCAGCTTGACCCTTCTGACTCAGAAACGCCTTTTCCAAACTGTCTCTCACCGTCCGCCAAATGTCTTTAAAAGACCTTTGCCAAGCCTCCAGAGCTGGAAACGGAGTGGAGGCCACTGGTAACGGTAAAATTTAGAATTTAGATATTGGACTCCCCGATCGGACACTATGTTTTCCGGAATGCCGTGCAGCCGGAACACGTGTTTGATAAACAAGTCGGCCAATTCCTGAGCCGAGGGGAGTCCTTTCAAGGGCACAAAATGGGCCATCTTGCTGAAGCGGTCGACTATTACCCAAATGACCGACATGCCCTCTGATCTGGGAAGCTCACCCACAAAATCCATGGACAAGTGAGTCCATGGTTCACTCGGGGTGGGTAAAGGCTGCAACGTCCCTACAGGTGCCAGCCGGGAGGGTTTGCTTTTAGCACATACCGCACAATCCTTAACAAATTCTTTGCAGTCGGCTGCCAGAGACAGCCACCAAGCACACCTGGCCACAAGATCCTGCGTTCTAGATGCCCCAGGATGTCCCGAATTCTTGTGTGAATGGAATATCTGTAGCACCCGGAGACGGAATGGCAGAGGCACAAATAAAACCCCCTCAGGCTTCCCCTCAGGGACATCCTGCTGAAAAGGACTCAAGGTGTCCAGTCTTCCCAAGTCTCTGTTACGGCCAGCACCAAATTTTGTGGGACAATGGTCTCTGGGGCAGAAGGCTGTGCTGTCTCCAACTCAAAGCATCTGGACAGGGCGTCTGCCTTAATGTTCTTGCTACCCGGGGTATACGTAATTACGAACCTGAACCTCGAAAAAAACAAAGACCATCGAGCTTGACGGGGACTTAATCTCTTAGCCCCCTCGATGTATTCTAGATTCTTGTGATCCGTGTATACCGTAATTGTATGTTCTGCTCCTTCCAGCCAGTGACGCCACTCCTCAAAAGCAAGTTTAATGGCTAAGAGCTCTCTGTTGCCTATATCGTAGTTTCTCTCTGCCGGAGAGAACCTACGAGAGAAATACGCACAAGGGTGTAGCCTTCCCTGCAACCCTGACCGCTGAGACAGCACAGCCCCTACCCCAACCTCCGAGGCGTCCACCTCAACAATAAAAGGATAAGAGGTGTCTACATGTCTCAGGATGGGTGCGGAACAAAACAAATCTTTTAAAGTGGAGAAAGCACTTAATGCATCAGGAGACCAGTGGGTGGTATCTGCCCCTTTTTTCGTAAGACAGGTGAGGGGTGCGATAACCGTAGAATACCCCTTTATGAACCTTCTATAATAATTCGCAAAGCCTAAAAACCGCTGTAAAGACTTCAACCCAACCGGCTGAGGCCATTCCAAAACAGCGGAGACTTTGGCGGGGTCCATAGACAGGCCCGTGGTGGAAATTATGTACCCCAGAAAGGCGACAGATGTGACTTCAAAAATACACTTCTCAATTTTAGCGTAAAGTGAGTTTTGTCTTAATTTGTTGAGTACAAATTTCACATGCATTCTGTGCTCAGAGAGGTTGTTTGAGAAAACAAGTATATCGTCTAGATAGACCAGAACAAATCTCCCCAACACCTCTCTGAAGACCTCGTTGATGAGTTCCTGGAAAACGGCCGGGGCATTACATAACCCAAAGGGCATCACCAGGTACTCGTAATGCCCGTCTGGTGTGTTAAAGGCCGTTTTCCACTCATCGCCCTTTCTTATGCGCACCAGGTTGTACGCGCCCCGCAAATCCAGCTTTGAGAAGATCTTAGCATCAGTGACCTGCGTAAATAAATTGTCTATCAGGGGTAACGGATAGCGATTCTTTACCGTGATCTTATTTAGTCCCCGGTAATCAATACAGGGCCGCAGGCCCCCGTCTTTCTTTTTAACGAAAAAGAAACCTGCTCCAGCAGGCGATCGGGACGGCCGGATGAAGCCTTTGGCCAAATTCTCACGGATATATTCTTGCATAGCCAATTTTTCTGGCCCAGATAAATTGTACAAATGACCCCGAGGGGGCATACAACCTGAACGGATATCAATGGGGCAATCGAAAGAGCGATGTGGGGGTAATTTGTCTGCAGCCTTGGGACAGAATACATCAGAATATTCCTCATATTGCTCAGGTACTCCCTGTACATGAACCCTGGTTTGGCCTAATGTCACCTTCCCTAAACATCGCTGAAAGCAGTGTGCTGACCAAGAAATTAGTTGGCCGGTGGCCCGATCAATGTGTGGAGAATGAAGGTGCAACCATGGCATGCCGAGTATAATGGTGGAGGTTGTCATGTGCAACACAAAGAACTGTAACTTTTCCCAGTGCAGTACCCCTATGGTGACCCCCACCTCTGGTGTCTGAGACAGTGGGTGATTCCCTTGCAGAGGAGAGTCATCCACTGCCGTAACCTGGATGGGTGGTTGTACTGGTGTGAGCGGAATACACAATCTCTTAGCAAACTCAAAATCCATAAAATTTGCCACGGAGCCTGAATCGATAAAGGCTTCCGTGACCTCAGTCTTATCTTCCTACGTAACGGTACAGGGAAGAAGCAATCGTTTTTCTTCTAGGGGTAAAAGTCGGACGCCCAGGGTGTTACCCCCTACCACTCCTAAGTGGTAGCGTTTCCCTGGCTTATTGGGGCAGTTCTGTACTATATGCCCCCCTTCAGCGCAGTACAGACACAGCTGTTCGGTCATTCGCCGTCTTCGCTCTACCTGGGTTAATTTTGACCGAGCAATTTGTATCGGCTCGGATGGAGGCAAGACGGGAGAAGGTGAAATAGTAGGAGGTGGAGTCACTGGGACCGTGGTGTAAGATACCCCTCTGAGACGGGAACTACCCCTGGTCTGTTTTTGGTAGCGCAGCCTGCGGTCGATTCGGATGGCCGCTGAGATGGCCTCATCGACTGTTCTGGGCTTGGACTGGCTTAACATCAAATCAGAGACCTCATCGGACAGCCCTGACAAGAAACGATCGAACAGGGCATAAGTGTCCCACCTGGCCGTAACTGACCACCTCCTAAACTCGGCCGCGTAATCTTCGACCGGACCTTCGCCTTGACGCAAAAGCTTGAGCTTCCGCTCAGAGGTCGAGGCAAGGTCCGAATCGTCGTAAATTACTGCCATAGCTTTAAAGAATTCCTCTACAGAGGTAAGAGCTTTGTCTCCGGCGGGCAGGCTATACGCCCAAGACTGGGAGTCGCCGGACAACAAAGTTTTAATAAACGTGACCCTCTGGGTCTCAGTACCCGAAGATTGGGGTCTCAACTCAAAATAGGACAACACCCTACTCCTAAAATTCCGGACGTCAGATCTGTGACCGGAAAAACTTTCAGGTACAGGCATACGTATGTCAGAGCTAAAAGGGGATCGCACATGATCCACTGATGTCTGGAGGGTTTGTACAGACCCTGATAGGGCATCAATAAGAGGTTATGTGGGTGCCCGGTACTTGATTGATTTTGTCCACCGAAGCGGCAAGTACACCCAGACAATCAGTGTTTGCGTCCATTTTGTATTTTGGTCTGGCGTTCTGTAACGAACGGTGAAGCACAGAGAGGATCTGATTACCGGTGATCTGCAGTATCACTGGGAATACAGATGTATACCAGATTATAAGTGATCTGCAGTATCACCGATAATCCGATATACCAGCTAACCTCTGTTCACCTGAGTAGAGTGTAGTGTTTGGTGTAACAGTAACACTTAGAGGACTGGCCTCAGTGCAGTGAGGAGTACTGCACGGCTTCCTTCCGAAGGCCTGAACTCTCCAAGGCGGGAGGAGTCGGGCTGACAGTAGGAAGGTAAGTCTGAAAGTAACACTCAGGAGGTAGTGTCACTAACAGGACGGGGAACCGCCTCCAATAGTAAGGTCGGTTCTCGAGGTCGGACAAGCCAGGTTGTAACACACGGACAGATAAAGTACAGAATCAGAAGGCAGAGGCGGAGTCTAGGTACAGGCAGGGTTCGGCAACAGGGTATCAGAAATATCGAGGTACAAGATCAGGAGGCAGAAGCAGAGTCTAAGGACGAGCCGGGGTTCGGCAACAGAGTATCAGAATGGCATGGTACAAGATCAGAGTTCAGGAGGATAGTCAGGCAGGCAAAGAGTCATAACAGATAATCACAATCAAACTAGTACTTTAGCTATCAACAGTTAGGCCTAGGTGCACTAACAGACCCAGCCACACCAAGCACATGCTGCTACATGCAAACAGCCGCTTTGCTGTTAGGACATGCGGCGGCTTTTCCGCGTTCCACCACACAACCAGACGCGTGCAAACCGCCGCGTAGGACGCGGAGTCAGCCGCCTAGCTCTTGGCACACGCGGCGGCTTTTCCGCGTTTCCTCACAAGTCGGAGTTGGAGTCAGATGATTTTTGTACCGACTCCACAGCCTTGGTTGCCACGTTACATTACTGTATAAACTGTTGTAAGTAGATTAAAATAAATGAAATGCACATTTAAAACAACAAAAAAGCATACTTTATACTATATGTCCAAATTAAATAATTTATTCAAATCGGATATGTTTGAAAATATAGAATACATAACTCAACTTACACCAACCTCTCAGAATGGAACTTGTAAATAGGGGATTTCTACTATGGGGCAATGGGTAATATGATAGCAGTGATTTCTACCGATATTTTACTATTGCTAAACCGAACGTTCTTACACTAACCCTACTTCAACTGATGCCTAAGCCTAATTGATCCCCACCACCAACAGCCACAAAATCCACCCATATCCGCACAGCCGAAAAAATTAAAATTATTGTGCCCTGAAGGAGCCCAAACTAACCCCTGCACGCTGTTACAAATGCAACTATCATTGTGGTCTATGTGGTGCTCATTTTACCAAAGTGCTGCCTGCACCCAAATTAATTGTTTTGGTGTTAAAAACACCCAAGATGAGCGAAGTCTCAGGTTTTATACTCACATAGGGCTTCCTCTAGCAGCCCCGTCACTGCTACCCCTCCGTAGCCACACGATCAGTTAGGGCTTGTTCACACTCAGGGCGGTTCACGTTTTTTTTTTTAGCGCCGGCAATTTTTAAAGGGAAGATCCACGGAGTTGTTTAAAAAAATAAAAATACTAATGCACTTACCTGGGGCTTCCTCCAGCCCGTGGCAGGCAGCACGTGCCCTCGACGCCGCTCCGGAGGCTCCCGGTCTTCTCCGGTGGCTCACGCGACCTGGAAGCCGGCCTGGCCAGGTCGGGTGAGCCACCGGAGAAGATCGGGAGCCTCTGGAGCGGCGTCGAGGGCACGTGCTGCCTGCCACGGGCTGGAGGAAGCCCCAGGTAAGTGGATTAGTATTTGTATTACTCCGTGAACCCTCCCTTTAAAAACGCCCTAAAATCGGTAGTGCAATGATTCCTTATGGGACAGTTCATATCAGCGCGTTTCGTCCGCTTTCCACTCAGCAAAGCGCTGCATGTACCATTTTCAGGGCGATTTTGCTACAATGGAAGGTATAGGTAAAGCGCAAAACGCTCACAAATCACTTTATCCGGCGATTGTGTTTGTGCTTTTATGAATAAAAACATTGTATTTATTCATTTGCGGGTAGAAAAAACTGAATTGCTCTACAAAAGCGCTTACAAAAGCGCTTTGTACAAAATTGTAGCGTGCAGTGGAGCGCCAGGAGGGGGGAAAAAAAGTGCAAAAAAAATTAAAAATCGCTGGCGTCAGCAATTTTTGATGTGGACAAAGCCTTATTCACTGAAAAATATCTGTATTCAAATACATTCCAAAGCAATAGCAATGTGTTTCAAAGGCAACATCCCACTTCATCGGGCAGTATTTGGAGCTTGTAAAGATCTGGCCAGGTATGTGTACCCCCGTGACTATTTACCTATTTTATCATTATCTGGCAGCTCTTTTTTGAACAATTGTATATCCTGAGAGCCCACTCTTTAAGCTCCATACACACGCTTGATTACAGATGGCTGAGGTGGACAAGAGCAACTCCCTCAGCCAATAATCTGGTATGAGTACAGTAGCCCACAACCTGCAAGCCATCCGCTAAGTAGATCAACTTGGACGAGCTAACGGCCAATTCCATTGTCACGCATGTGCCACCCCGTCAGCCCCCAACATAGCAACAGAATGATTTGTCAGCCAACTTTGTATCTGTACAGTGTTGGCCCAGCGGTGTCACCTGAGGGATCAGATCCGCTATCCCTGACAGGTGAAATCTGTCACAGGTGTGTACAGTGGATGCAGCTCAGTGTAGAGGTCAGAGTACATGCTGGATGCAGCTCAGTGTAGAGGAGGTCAGAGTACATGCTGGATGCAGCTCAGTGTAGAAATGTTCAGAGTGCATGCTGGATGCAGCTCAGTGTAGAGGAGGTCAGAGTACATGCTGGATGCAGCTCAGTGTAGAGGAGGTCAGAGTGCATGCTGGGTGAAGCTCAGTGTAGAGGAGGTCAGAGTACATGCTGGATGCAGCTCAGTGTAGAGGTGGTCAGAGTACATGCTGGATGCAGCTCAGTGTAGAGGAGGTCGGAGTACATGCTGGATGCAGCTCAGTGTAGAGGAGGTCAGAGTGCATGCTGGGTGAAGCTCAGTGTAGAGGTGGTTAGAGTACATGCTGGATGCAGCTCAGTGTAGAGGAGGTCAGAGTACATGCTGGATGCAGCTCAGTGTAGAGGAGGTCAGAGTGCATGCTGGGTGAAGCTCAGTGTAGAAGTGGTCAGAGTGCATGCTGGATGCAGCTCAGTGTAGAGGAGGTCAGAGTACATCCTGGATGCAGCTCAGTGTAGAAGTGGTCAGAGTGCATGCTGGATGCAGCTCAGTGTAGAGGAGGTCAGAGTACATGCTGGATGCAGCTCAGTGTAGAGGAGGTCAGAGTGCATGCTGGGTGAAGCTCAGTGTAGAGGAGGTCAGAGTACATGCTGGATGCAGCTCAGTGTAGAGGTGGTCAGAGTGCATGCTGGAAGCAGCTCAGTGTAGAGGAGGTCAGAGTACATGCTGGGTGCAGCTCAGTGTAGAGGAGGTCAGAGTACATGCTGGATGCAGCTCAGTGTAGAGGTGGTCAGAGTACAAGCTGGATGCAGCTCAGTGTAGAGGAGGTCAGAGTACATGCTGGATGCAGCTCAGTGTAGAGGTGGTCAGAGTACATGCTGGATGCAGCTCAGTGTAGAGGTCAGAGTACATGCTGGATGCAGCTCAGTGTAGAGGTCAGAGTACATGCTGGATGCAGCTCAGTGTAGAGGAGGTCAGAGTACATGCTGGATGCAGCTCAGTGTAGAGGAGGTCAGAGTACATGCTGGATGCAGCTCAGTGTAGAGGTCAGAGTACATGCTGGATGCAGCTCAGTGTAGAGGAGGTCAGAGTACATGCTGGATGCAGCTCAGTGTAGAGGTGGTCAGAGTGCATGCTGGGTGCAGCTCAGTGTAGAGGTGGTCAGAGTACATGCTGGATGCAGCTCAGTGTAGAGGAGGTCGGAGTACATGCTGGATGCAGCTCAGTGTAGAGGAGGTCAGAGTGCATGCTGGGTGAAGCTCAGTGTAGAGGTGGTTAGAGTACATGCTGGATGCAGCTCAGTGTAGAGGAGGTCAGAGTACATGCTGGATGCAGCTCAGTGTAGAGGAGGTCAGAGTGCATGCTGGGTGAAGCTCAGTGTAGAGGAGGTCAGAGTACATGCTGGATGCAGCTCAGTGTAGAGGAGGTCAGAGTACATCCTGGATGCAGCTCAGTGTAGAAGTGGTCAGAGTGCATGCTGGATGCAGCTCAGTGTAGAGGAGGTCAGAGTACATGCTGGATGCAGCTCAGTGTAGAGGAGGTCAGAGTGCATGCTGGGTGAAGCTCAGTGTAGAGGAGGTCAGAGTACATGCTGGATGCAGCTCAGTGTAGAGGTGGTCAGAGTGCATGCTGGAAGCAGCTCAGTGTAGAGGAGGTCAGAGTACATGCTGGGTGCAGCTCAGTGTAGAGGAGGTCAGAGTACATGCTGGATGCAGCTCAGTGTAGAGGTGGTCAGAGTACAAGCTGGATGCAGCTCAGTGTAGAGGAGGTCAGAGTACATGCTGGATGCAGCTCAGTGTAGAGGTGGTCAGAGTACATGCTGGATGCAGCTCAGTGTAGAGGTCAGAGTACATGCTGGATGCAGCTCAGTGTAGAGGTCAGAGTACATGCTGGATGCAGCTCAGTGTAGAGGAGGTCAGAGTACATGCTGGATGCAGCTCAGTGTAGAGGAGGTCAGAGTACATGCTGGATGCAGCTCAGTGTAGAGGTCAGAGTACATGCTGGATGCAGCTCAGTGTAGAGGAGGTCAGAGTACATGCTGGATGCAGCTCAGTGTAGAGGTGGTCAGAGTGCATGCTGGGTGCAGCTCAGTGTAGAGGTGGTCAGAGTACATGCTGGATGCAGCTCAGTGTAGAGGAGGTCGGAGTACATGCTGGATGCAGCTCAGTGTAGAGGAGGTCAGAGTGCATGCTGGGTGAAGCTCAGTGTAGAGGTGGTTAGAGTACATGCTGGATGCAGCTCAGTGTAGAGGAGGTCAGAGTACATGCTGGATGCAGCTCAGTGTAGAGGAGGTCAGAGTGCATGCTGGGTGAAGCTCAGTGTAGAGGAGGTCAGAGTACATGCTGGATGCAGCTCAGTGTAGAGGAGGTCAGAGTACATGCTGGATGCAGCTCAGTGTAGAGGTCAGAGTACATGCTGGATGCAGCTCAGTGTAGAGGAGGTCAGAGTACATGCTGGATGCAGCTCAGTGTAGAGGTGGTCAGAGTACATGCTGGATGCAGCTCAGTGTAGAGGAGGTCAGAGTACATGCTGGATGCAGCTCAGTGTAGAGGTGGTCAGAGTACATGCTGGGTGCAGCTCAGTGTAGAGGTGGTCAGAGTACATGCTGGATGCAGCTCAGTGTATTGGAGGTCAGAGTACATGCAGGATGCAGCTCAGTGTAGAGGAGGTCAGATTAAAGGCCACTTCACGTGCGAGTCTAATTTTGTAGTTTACTTAACCACCCTGGCGGTATTGACGAGTTCAGCTCGTCCAGGAAAAACTTGCTGAAAGCGGTATTGACGAGCTGAGCTCGTCAATACCGCCAGGGAGATTTCTTGCTTCTCTTCCCCGCCGGCTGCACTTTTCCCTCATCAGAGGGATTCCCCAGGGTGGCTGGATGCCTGACAGCACGCTGTGGGTAGCGATCTGTGCTACCCACAGCATACAGAACTAGCATCCAGCCACCCTGGGAATCCCTGTGCAGCCGGCGGGGCAGAGAATGTGTGGGGCTGTGTAGGGATTCCCCTTCTTTGCTGGCGGGTGGCTGGTGCGGGGATCCTCTCTGTGCGGGGGGCCGGGGGGATCCCCGTACTGTGCATGCGGTGACCCTTTTGTGTGTGCGGGGGAGCGGGTATCCCCTTCTACGGGGCTGGTCTTGGCCGGTCGAGGACACCCCCTTCTGTGCGGGGGGGGGTGTCCCCTTCTATGCGGGCTGTGGGTGGCCTCTCCCTCCTCTTCCCCCATCCCTCCCTCTCTGTCCCCCCCCCCCCCCATCCCGTGTCTCCCCCGTCAGAAGCCCTGATCTACTCACCTGAGGGCTTTCTCCTGCGCCGGCCGTGATGGACACCCTCCTCCTTCATCGCCGAAGTCCCGGTCTGTGTAATTACAGTACGCGGCTTGGTGACGTCACCAAGCCGCGTACTGTAATTACAGAGAACACGAGACTTCGCGATGGAGGAGGAGGCGCGCCGCTTCCGCCGCAGGAGAAAGCCCTCAGGTGAGTAGATCAGGGCTTCTAACAGGGGGGAGACACGGGATGGGGGGACACGGGGGACAGAGAGGGAGGGATGGGGGAAGAGGAGGGAGAGGCCACCCACAGCCCGCATAGATGGGAACACCCACCTTCCTCCCACCACAGAAGGGGGTGTCCCCGGCCGACCACGGCTAGCCCCCATAGAAGGGGATACCCCCCCGCACACACAGAAGGGCCACCCGCATGCACAGTATGAGCAAACATGAGCAAACATCTTGCTCCCTATCTTGGTTAGATGCGCTGCCATTTTCACTTTTCTCTATGTATGCAATTGCTCCCTATATACCTGGCAAAACATCTGGCTAACTATTCCTGGCTAATACATCTGACTAACTATACCTGGCTGCACATCTGGCTAACTATACCTGGCTGCACATCTGGCTAACTACACCTGGCTGCACATCTGGCTAACTATACCTGGCTGCACATCTGGCTAATACATCTGAGTCTTATACTCACCATTGGAATGCTGATCCCTCGTCGCGTACCTCTGATAGCTTCCCCAGTGCCTTCTTTCATGTCCCTTGGCGGATTTTGCTTCTCCCTTGGCGATCACATGTCCCCCGTCGATCGGCGTTAATGGCACCAGTGTCACACAGCATCATCAAAATCTCACAGCAAACACTTTTTTTAAAATTGAATTCAATACAATAACCTGTATTGAATTCAATATAAAAAAAATGATTGCAAAAAAAAAATTGGTTGAAAATTATTGGAAATTAATTGAACCACTTTTTGCACGGAAATCCTGGGGAAATAGAACGCCAGGGTGGTTAATTAAATGCCCCTGTGGCTTGGGATATGTGGGCAAAACCACACAGCCACTGAGGGACAGAATTTCATCACATAAATCCACTATTAGAGGAGATAGTAGGGATCAATCTGTAGCATGTCACTTTAAGGGGTGCAGACATGGGGTCTCTCAGCTTAGGGTGCAGGTCATTGACCATGCACCTTTGCGCAGTATTTAGATGTGTTACTGTTTAATCCTGTGTATTTATATGTATTCTATTATTTACAGGTGACTGATGTGCATATATCTGGCGTAGGTGGCCCTTGGCTCTAATTCTCCCCATCCCTTAATGAATCGCTGGTCTGCTCGTGATGGGTGAGTGTGGGCTGGTCTCCCGTTCCTCTCTTCCCCATTAAAGTATAAATATTAACTGTATTATTTATTGTTTGGGTGAGGCGGCGATTTCCTCTCGTGTATCTGGCGTCCTGTTGCCAGGTTACGAGTAGGCAATGCTGTGATTGGTTGGACGCGGTACGCGTCACGTTGCCTCATACGTAATTTATGACGCATAGGCGCTAGGGGGAGGAAGGATCGGGTGACTGGCCGCGCTCGCGTTCTCGCGAGATAGACAGCGGATGGAGGTACGTTCCTAGGTAGAACGTAAGTGGGAGGCATACATAATGACGCTATGGGGAGGCGTAGACAGGTAAAAGTTTTTGCATATTAAGCCTGAAGTTCTCTATCAGGTCCGCCGGTGGTGTCACACGCCTGATTGGTTGCATGCTGGTCACCTGGTCTCTTTGTTTAGTATATAAGGAGTTGATATATGGGGCTTGTGTATTGATGACTGGCTACACAGCTTGAGAAAGGGCAGATAGCCAGAAACAGCGGAGCTGTCGCTGAGTGCCTACATACTATGGAATTTTATTGATTTCTAATAAAAGAGCTTTTACTGAAGACGGTGCTGACTCGTTGGAATATTGTCTGGGAGACACCTGAGGTGCACAGGTGACTGGAGTCTACAGCACGTCGGAACCTCTCTGGTCCTCCATTGGTGCTTGCCATACACTTCTTAGAGTACATGCTGGATGCAGCTCAGTGTAGAGGAGGTCAGAGTACATGCTGGATGCAGCTCAGTGTAGAGGAGGTCAGAGTACATGCTGGGTGCAGCTCAGTGTAGAGGAGGTCAGAGTACATGCTGGGTGCAGCTCAGTGTAGAGGAGGTCAGAGTACATGCTGGATGCAGCTCAGTGTAGAGGAGGTCAGAGTACAAGCTGGATGCAGCTCAGTGTAGAGGAGGTCAGAGTACATGCTGGATGCAGCTCAGTGTAGAGGTGGTCAAAGTACATGTGGATGCAGCTCTAGAGATAGGAAGTTCGGATCTTTTCAATGATTCGGATGATTCGAATCGGATCATTGAAAAGATCCGGATCTTTGATCCGAATCTCGGATCATTTTACTCGGGAAGCATTCGGGGGTGAAATGACTAGCAGGACAGGACTTTCCCTGCAGTGGACAGAGAAGGGGAGGGGGGTGGACACAGAGAAGGGGAGATGGTGGACTTAGACGGGCAGGGAGTGGACAGAGAAGGGAGGAGGGACGAGCAGAAAGCAGAAATGTTTGTTTGCACACAATACCCACATGCTACAATCATATGCTTTACATATATTTCACCTATATGTTCATCTGTATACTTTGAATGCAAACGTCGCACAGTGAAAGAAAGCATTCCCCAAAGCATTCCCAGAAGTAAAGTGCAGCTGTTTAGAGCAGTGCAGGAGGATCATATTGCCCTGCAATCACAGTGCCTGCCCTTTTAGCCCAGCACGCTGTCTACAAAGTTGTGCTTCTGAGCCAAAAGTTTCCAATTTGTTCACTGTGCACAACTACGGAACAGACAGCCTATAATGAGCAGCACATTATAGCCAGTATGTGTGCTCTACACATATCTGGCAGTGGCACCGATGTCCCCTCTCTCTCATCTACCTGTCCCTGCAAGGCTGGCTCCCCTCCAACAGAGCGATCCATCTCTGCTCTGCTTCCAGGACCCCGCTGCCCGCTGAGAGAGGGGGCGTGCCGCTCCCGCCCCCTTTGCGATCCAAATCACTAATTTTGATGATTCGGATGATTCGACTCACAAAAGAGATTCGGATCCGAATCGTTCATGATCCGGACAACACTATGCAGCTCAGTGTAGAGGAGGTCAGAGTACAAGCTCGATCAGGCTTTCTCAACCAGGGTTCCCTGGAACCCCAGGGTTCCTTGAGGACTCTGCAGGGGTTCCTTGGCATTTTCCCCCATCGTGGGGATGTATAATAGAGCACAGGGCTGGGCCGAGGCGAGAGAGGCTCCAGCCTCAGGGCACAGTGTACAACATACACAGCTATCATTCTCCTATTGTGTTTGAAGCAGAGAGAAATAAGAAAAGGGGATGCATGACAGTAACTGCAAGCAAGATAACTAGAGATTAGGGGTTGGGGGCCATGGGGCAACTCTTAGTCTAATAACAATCAGTCTGTGACGGCTGGGGTGGAAGGGATGGAGGGGCGCACTTTGGTCTCTCAGCCTTGGGTGCTATAGGACCTTGTCCCGGCTCTGATAGAGCACACTATAATAGGTGGTACTGTAACAAGTAGCACTAAATTGGGGGCTCAGGAGACAGTATAATGAGTGGCAGTATAATAGGTGGTAGTGAAATAAACAGCCACACATACTTTTAAAGATCATGCCTCCTGCAAAATAAATGCAGGGGTTCCTCAAGATCAAAAAATTCTTTGCAGGGGTTCCTTGAGATCCAAAAGTTATTTGCAGGGTTCCTCCAGAGTAAAAAGGTTGAGAAAGGCTGAGCTAGATGCAGCTCAGTGTAGAGGAGGTCAGAGTGTACATGCTGGATGCAGCTCAGTGTTGTCTGCTGGATGCAGTCCTGGTTATTAGGGAGCTCAGTGCAGGAGGCGGAATGTAGTCGGTGTAGAGAAAGAAAGTCGTGGTGTGAATGCTGGAAGCTGTGGGTAGAGGGAAGGTATAGGGCTGGACGACATGACAGACAATAGATGCGGAGCAGAAGACACGCTCTTCAGCCTCTGTCAGATGCAACTTCCCAGTATTGAGGAAAGTTGGGTGGGCGGGGCCTATGGAAGCGGAAGCCCCGCCCAGGCCGCAGCGGAAGTGTGCTCAGGTGCTGGAAGCCGGTGCTTAGATATTGTGCAGTGCACGCCGGAGAAATATGTCTAACCCGACCCCGAGTAACAGGCCGTCCAACCCCGACAATCCGCGGGTGTTCTTTGATATAGAAGTGGGAGGGGAGAAAGGTGAGTGGCCGAGTTTTGTGTGAGCCGTAATAGCGGCGGAGAGGTCACACACAGAACTCCCAGCATGCAGTGCGCAGCCTGGAGTACCATGCTCGGCTAGTGCTTCCCGTGTGTGGCTGGGATGATGATGAGGAGGAGGTGATGGATCCAGGGGTAGCCAGCATGCAGTGTGCGCCTGTTTCCTGCTCGGAGCTGTCCAGTCATCCTGACTACACGGGATCAGGCCGTGCATAGTCCTGCATCTTTTCTCCAGGCTATACTGTACACACTCCTAGGAGAACTTGTTCACAATGAGCTTGCTGGGCAATCTGTAACTGTAGCTATATTTTAGTGTTGCCATTAGTTTTACACACTGGCATCTTACCTTACTTTTCCTTAGATTGTAAGCTGGTCAGCCTACATGATTGTGATGTTCTGTGAGCTCACCCTTTTGTGCTACAAAATACATACAATGGTATTCACAAAATGCAGACAATGGTTTGATAGACAGTTACTACAGTAACAAATGCAACATGATGAATACATGTATAGCAACGTCCAAGACACAAAATTATGAGAAAGCCCTGCCCTTCCAAGTTTACAATTTAAAGCAGAACTGTAATTTCGCTGTAAACAAACAGTTTCACTTATCTGGGACTTCCCCCCCCCCCCCCCAAGCCCCCACCAGCTGTCCTGTGCCCTCGCCGGTCCTGCCCGTGCCTCTGTGTTACTGCCAACTTGTAAGTCGACGGCAACTGCGTCTGTGTGCGCCCTGGGCTACGCGAAGCTTTCGTCACGTTGAAGCCCGCAATAGCAGCCTGCTATTGGCGCAGGATGATATTGCTGGTTGGAATGCGGAGAAAGCTTCGCTTAGCCCGGGGCGTGCCGTTGACTTACAAGTCAGTGGTGAAGAAGCTTAGCCACGGCGAGAGAACGGAGGCTCGGGCAGGACAGGCGCCGGACAGTACGGCTGCTGGGGGCTTGGGGAAGCCCCAGGTAAGTGAATCTTTGTTTATAGTAAAATTACAGTTCCGTTTTAAAGAATTAAAATATTTTGTCACACACTTGGAACAAGCATGCAGCTGGTAGAGTTAAAGTACAACTGAAGCGAGAGGAATATGGAGGCTGCCATATTTATTTCCTTTTAAACAGTACCAGGTGCCTGGCTGTCCTACTGATCCTCTGCCTTTAGCCATATACCCTGAACAAGCATGCCGCAGATAAGGTGTTTCTGACATTGTCACATCTGACAAGATTAACTGCATGCTTGTTTCAGGTGTGTGATTGACACTTATGCAGCCAAATACAGTTGTGTTCAAAATTATTCAACCCCCACTGAAATAGTGTTTTGGCCAGTTTGACATTGATTTTGATCATTTCAGTCATAAGTCAAAAAGGCACTTGTAAGTCAGACAAATATAACATTTATAATGAAATAACCACAAATGTCTTTTCTGTGCTCACATCATTATCAGTTTTATTCAACCCCCAAGTGACATTCATTCTTAGTACAACATCCTTTTCCAGTTATAACAGCTTTTAAACGTGAAGCATAGCTTGACACAAGTGTCTTGCAGCGATCTACGGGTATCTTCGCCCATTCTTCATGGGCAAAAGCCTCCAGTTCAGTCACATTCTTAGGCTTGCGCGCTGCAACTGCTTTCTTTAAGTCCCACCAGAGGTTCTCAATCGGATTTAAGTCTGGTGAATGCGATGGCCACTCCAAAATGTTCCAGCCTTTAATCTGCAACCATGCTCTAGTGGACTTGGAGGTATGCTTGGGATCATTGTCCTGTTGAAAGGTCCAACGTCTCTCAAGCTTCAGGTTTGTGACGGACTGCATCACATTTTCATCCAATATCTCCTGGTACTAAAGACAATTCATGGTACCTTGCACACGCTGAAGCTTCCCTGTACCTGCAGAAGCAAAACAGCCCCAAAGCATGATTGACCCCCTGCCATGCTTCACAGTAGGCAAGGTGTTCTTTTCTTCATAGGCCTTGTTCTTCCTCCTCCAAACATAGCGTTGATCCATGGGCCCAAACAGTTCTAATTTTGTTTCATCAGTCCACAGAACACTATCCCAAAACGTTTGTGGTTTGTCCACATGACTTTTGACATACTGCAGTCAACTCTTCTTATTCTTTGGAGACAGCAAGGGGGTGCCTGGGAGTTTTGGCATGGAGGCCTTCTTTACGCAGTGTGCCCCTTATTGTCTGATCTGAAACTTCAGTACCCGCATCTGACAAATCTTTTTCCAGTTCCTCAGCAGTCACACGGGGACTTTTCTCCACTTTGCGCTTTAGGTAGCGCACAGCATTCAAAGTCAGCATATTTCTGCCACGACCAGGTAGCGTTTCAACAGTGCCCTTTGCCTTGAATGTGCGAATGGTGTCTCTTGGTATGTTTAACATCTTTGCAATATTCTTATTGCCTTTGCCCTTTCTGTGAAGAGAAATCGCCTCTTCTCTTGACTTCACCACCATGTTTGTAAACACACCAGTAAATGTCTAGAAGGAGCTGAGTATCACAGTCATTTTAAATCTGCCTATTATTATTATTATTATTTATTGTATTTATAAAGCGCCAACATATTACGCAGCGCTGGACAATAAATATATACAATGATACAAGGATGACATACATAGGGTTATACACATAGAACAAAGTTATACAAAGTTTACTGCACAAGTCGGTAATTTACCTTACTAATCGGTAATATTATTTTCTGTGCGGTAAGGTTTAATGAAATGTAATTATAGAAGTTGATTGGTAAAATAATCTGATTTCAGCAATACCGAATGTGGTAATGCTTAGTGAATAGAGCCCATTGTGATCTCCATACGTAATGATGCTGCATGGTAAATTCGGTCGAGAGCACATTACACATTGGGTGGGGGGTGTTCGCCGATATTCCCGATATCGCTCGCCATTACTGCTGTAAGTCGGCCCTACATCTTGCAGCATGTCCTAGTCGATTGGGCATGAACTTGGCGGCCACAGTCATTCGATTATAATAATCAAATCGGATGGTCGATCGGCCGCCAAGTCGCCTGATGTATGGCCACCGTAAAATGTTCTCTGACCTTTTATCATGCTTATCACCATGCAAAAATTCTGACTTAAGTTGTAATCTACTGTATTACCAGTTGGCCGTGTGGTGTTTGAATTATTTGCGGATGTGGTCCCTAAAACGGCTGAGAATTTCCGAGCACTGTGCACTGGGGAGAAAGGCATAGGAAACACAACGGGAAAACCTCTGCATTTTAAAGGATGTCCTTTCCACAGAAGTAAGTACCGGTAGTCATTCTAGCTTCTCAGACACTTACAGAATGCTTCACCACTAGGGGTCTTTTTCTCACAGGACCTGCATGATTTTTTTATTTCCTTTCAAACTTTTCTAGTTATTAAGAAGTTCATGATTCAGGGTGGAGACTTTTCAAACCAAAATGGAACTGGTGGTGAAAGTATATATGGGGAGAAGTTTGAAGATGAAAACTTCCATTATAAGGTATTTATAATCCTTCTTTTTTTTTTTTTTTTTTTTTTTTACCTTTAAAGAGAGTCTGAAGCGAGAATAAATCTCGCTTCAGACCTCATAGTTAGCAGGGGCATGTGTGCCCCTGCTAAAACACCGCTATCCCGCGGCTTAACGGGGGTCCCTGATCCCCCAAATCCCCTCGGTGCAGCGGGGGAGCGCTTCCTGTTTGGGGCAGGGCTAACCGCTGCAGCCCTGCCCCACGCGCGTCTGTCAGACGCGTATCTCTGCCTCTCCCCCGCCCCTCTCAGTCTTCCTTCACTGAGAGGGGCGGGGGAGAGGCGGCGATGCGCGTCTGATAGACGCGACTGGAGGCAGGGCTGCAGCCGTTAGCTCTGCCTCCAGGAAGAAGATAATTTACGACCAACTTGCGACCAAGTCTTGCAGGGGTGGGTTTGGGGGTGAAGGGACCCCCGTTTAGCCACGGGATAGCGGCGTTTTAGCAGGGGCACACATGAGATTTATTCTCGCTTCAGAGTCTCTTTAAAGTGGACCCAAATTAAAAATACAAGATTTCAGAAATAAAATCTATTTTCTAAATTATAATAATAGCAGCTTTTTTCAGCTGCATGTTGACAATATAAAGTATTTCACATTTATTGGAGAAACCCCTCCCTTCCTTTCATATTGCCGGGACAGAATCCGGCAGACTGGTGGAGTAGGAGGTGTCCAGCAAAGGAGGAATTGCTAATGGCTGCCACCTGTATACCCCTAGTTATGAAAAGAGAAGGGTGAAAAGCATGCACTGAAATTCTCATAGGCTTGAAGGAGTGTTTACTTTATCTTTGTAAGTGTCAGAGTGGTGCAACTAAATATTTTGAATTAAATAAGTTTGGTTTGGGTCCGCTTTAAAGGCTCATACACACATCAGACCATAGTCTTTGGAAAATGAAAGATCACAGACCAATTTTACCCCCTTCCATGTAGTATGAGAGCCATACCTACACAGTCTATTCTATGGAGCTGAACTCCCCCATCAGACAGAAATCTGTGCAAGATGCTGCACACAAAGATGCTGTAGACATTCAAAAGATCAGTATCTGCAAAAAATCTATTCCTGCAAAAAATCCGTTCCTGTAAAATGCATTCATAGTCTATGATATCTGCAGATCCTCATACACACCTTGTTAAACAGACATTCATCTGCAGATCAGATCCACCAGGATGGATTTTCAGATCTGCAGATGATTGTCTGATCTGCAGATGAATGTCAGTTAAATAAGATGTGTATGATGATCTGCAGATCTCATCGACTATGAATGCAATTTGCAGGAACGGATCTTTGGCAGGAACAGATCTTTTGCAGATACTGATCTTTTGTGTCTGTACAGCATCTGTGTGTGCAGCATCTTGCAAAGATTTTTTTCTGATGGGGAGTTCAGCTCCATAGAAAAGACTGTGAATGTATGGCTCTCATTCTACATGGAAGGGGGGTAAAGTTGGTCTGTGATCTTTCATTTTCAAAAGACTATGGTCTGATGTGTGTATGTGGCCCTAATGTAACATATATAATTAGGATAGAAATTTACAGTGTATTCATCAGTTTTCTGCCCAGCTACAATGTAGTACTGCGCACATAAAGTTTTTGTTTTTTCTTTATATTCAACATATCAGCTGTAGTATGCCTCATTTAGCGTGCCAAATACCATATCCTGTTATAGCCTCTCGGGGTGCATTCATGGTATGCAGATTGCGTTATAATGCAAGTTACAGCAGCATACAAGTGCTGCAGTAATACCACAATTGGCGCATTAACTTCATTGTGTTGGCTCCGTGGTGCATCTGGTTACGTAATCCCCGTGTATGGTTTAACCATTTAATAAAAATGCAACAGTATATCTACGCCCCCTGAGACTTTATCTTAGCTCCAGGGGCGCAGAGATACACGTACCCTGCTGCGATTGCTGCTGCCCAATGCTCCCACATGCATTTACGGCAGCGCCTGTTATTACACTGATCAGTGAATGGAAGCGCATGTTGCCATTCACTAATCAAAGTGGCTGTGATCAATGATCACCAGCATCAATGAGATGCCGGTGGTCATTAAAAGTAAAAACATGCACACATTATTCCCATGTACAGTTCACAGTACCAGGAATATAAATTGGGAGGACATCTAGAGGCCAAAATATAAAATTACACCTCATCCAAAAACACGAGTGAATTCTCCCATTCATTGGAATGGAATTGGCCTGAGCCTCAGGAGATGCAGTCATGTGGCCCTTTTCCAAGCTTCATAAAATGTGTCTTAAATTTGCATGCAAGTTGTAATTCTTAGCATTTGAATGACAAATTACTACCAATCGGAAAATATTTTTTTTTACTTTTTCGAACTGAAAACATATATAATTGTATTTTGTGTGTCCACGTTTAATAAAATTGGTCAACATTTTCCAGTACTCTCACTTCATAAAATCATCACATTTGATTACAATGTTTGCAATCAATTGACCGTTGGTTTGATGATTTTTTAATTTTTTTTTTTATTATTTTTTTTTGCATAGATGCGTTGATCGTGTCTTCCTGTGTGACTCTGTGTTGCCAGCATTAGGCTTCTTTCAAACTGCATCCCTTGCTTTCTGTTGCAGCAAACAATATAATCACATCGCAACACGGTGCAATTAGATTTGGTGCGTTCACATCTGTGAACCAGTGCGGTGCAGCAGTTTTGTTGGAATAACGCGCAGCATGCTGTGCGTTTGCAATGGCAGTGAAACATATGTAAATGTACTGTATGTTGCTTCGCACTCCTTTTTCATCACCGGTGCAATCCTATTGAAATGCACAATGTATGGTGTGAAAGTAGCCTTAGAGTCCTCTTTATTCCCCTGAAAGGCAATTAAAAGCAACAACAAAACTGAAAGCCTGGTTGTCATTGTGAGGGTAAACCAGGGTTGGGGTGGTTTGTATGGTGACTGTGTTTTATCTCTTCAGCATGATCGAGATGGCCTGCTCAGTATGGCGAATGCCGGACCAAACACAAACGGCTCGCAGTTCTTCATCACAACTGTTCCCACACCTCATCTGGATGGCAAGCATGTGGTATTCGGACAAGTGCTTAAAGGTTATGGCATTGTGAAATTGCTGGAGAACGTCGAAGTTCAGGAAGAAAAACCTAAAAAGGTAAGCTGCATGTCATATTTCCTTTTTTACATTTTATACTGTTAATATAACTAATTTGAAAATGTATTCTGACTATTGTAACTTCTGCAAATAGCTGGACATTTATTTCACTGAATGACATTCTTGCTTTTATCTTCTCATAGGCTTCATTGCACAGAATATGTTTACCAGTATTTAGAAAAAAATAAATCTGCCCCTAACTGATTCCCTGATCGATAATCTAATTTATGATTTTGTCCCCAAAGAAATGAGTCTCTCCTGGCTTTTTTTTTTTTTTTTTTTTTGCACAGCAGCCAGTCAATATGTCTAGACTTTTCCAACTCCATTGTGCCTCCCCCCCCCCCCCCCCCCCCCTGCAGATCCTCACTGTTGTCAGTTTTTTTTGAAAGATGTACTTTATCTGATAAATGATTGATGCTTTCCGCAAGTTACTGGTTTTGGTCATGAAGCTGGAGGAACAGTCATATGAACAGGGCTGCTGGCACAGAGCAACGCTTACACCTGATATACAGTCATATCAGTGGTGTAGCTAAGGAGCCATGGTCCCCAGTGCAAGTTTTGCATTGCCCTCCTGCACTGTATACATAACAAATGATACAGCGCACCAAAACCTGCCATGGACAACCAAAGTGTGCAAGCAGGGGATGGGGACAGCTTGTTAATTATTACTACTATTCAAAGCATCTATAGAAGTGATTATTACCAGCACAGGACCAATAAACAGCTAATACTGCGGTTGAGGGAGGGCCCTACGGGGCCTCTCTGGTCCAAGGGCCCCGGTGTGGTCGAGACCTTTGCAACCCCTATTGCTACGCCACTGAGTCATATGAATAAAGATCAAGGATGGATATTACAGCAGGTACACAAATTGTGCAAACAGTGGATAGTCACAAGTCCTGAAGGGAAGGGCGTTATGATTGCATGTGATTAGGGCAGAGTTTCAGACTGATTTAAAGCGCACTTCTGGTGATCACTGAAAACAGCTCCATCCTCTGAGGACGAAATATAAAGTGGTGTGACTCTGGAGCCCTGTATAGGCCAGACTCTGGCACATGGCTGCGTCCTTTCCTGTATTCCCAGTGCTGGGATACAGAAGGGCAGTGGCCCTGTTTCTCACAGGGGTGGGGCTACACTGTAGGGCTCCTGTGACATATATAATGCAGTTTGCCAGCCTGATATAACTTGTCCTCATTAGATCATTGACTTGTTTTTACTGGTCACAAGTTGTGTTTCAAAGTGGATATAAACTCAGAACTTCCTCTCTGCTCTAATAGATAGGCAACATCATAATAACCTTCAAAAGGGAACCTAAACTGAGGACATGTATGTATTCTTTTAAAATAATACTGGTTGCCTGACTCTCCTGCTGATCCTATGTCTCTAATACTTTCAGCCTCAGCCCCATGAACAAGCATGCAGATCAGGTGCTCTGACTGAAGTCAGACTAGATTAGTTGCATGCTTGTTTCAGGTGTGTGATTCAGCCACTATTGCAGCAGAGAGATCAGGAGGACTGACCAGCAACTGGTATTGTTTAAAAGGAAACATCCATATCCCTCTCAGTTTAGGTTCCCTTTAAAGATAAACATTTTGTTAGAGCTGATACAAATCATGCAATAAATCTAGTGGTTTTTACTTCCTGATTTCATGGAAGCAGACTTATTAACATCCTGTGCTTTCAATTAAGCTTATCTGTCGTGGCAGTCAGGTGACACAGAGATCAAATTACAACTTGTGATTAGTCACAGATGAGAGGGATTTAAACAAAACTCTCTAAATATATACAGGGTGCATGTCTCTGTTTTCCTTCTGTCCTGTGCAAGAGTTCAGGTCCACTAATACGTTAACATCAATTGGGTCACCTCACATTGATCACCCTTTTTAATAATTTAGATCTTAGATTCTTACATTTGAAAAAATGACCCGTTTAATAAAGTTTTCTTCTAGGTGATTTATTTTTTATCTTCTCAAAAAAAAAAAAAATATTCAGCACTTAGCAATTAAACACTAAAAAGTGTTGCCATTGTGTGATGGCAGTGTTCTCCCCAGGCTCTTTTAGCCGGGTTCTCCACCCAGCTAGATTTGGTGACCACCCGGCTGTCATCGGCTCGCCTCCTCACCTCCTCCTATGCTGTAAGCAGAGTTGCCCTGCATTTTCATCTCGCCCACCCGGCTACTTTTTAATGCCACCCGGCCACTTTTTCATGCCACCCGGCTGGAAAAAAATTCTGGGGAGAACACTGGATGGTGTATTATGTGATCAGAATTTCAGCATTTTGGCTTTAGCTGTCCTGTTTTGATGTGAATAAAGCTTAGGCTTTGTGTTAATCTTGTTCACATTTTGTTCTGCAGCTGTGTTTTATAGCAGATTGTGGTGAAGCCAGGGATGGAGATGAATGGGTGGCTCCGGTGGATGGCTCTGGTGATGTTCACCCCGATTTCCCAGAGGACTCTGATGTTGAATTAAACGATGTAAGTGCTACACTACAATCAACCATTCATACACAGTGCTTGCATTTTTTTTATTTTTTTTTTACTTGCTAAGGTATTTATTTGCAGGAAGCTCTCTATGCTGGGGTTGTACTCTTGGCACATGATTTATACACTACATCTCCATCCTAACAATGTCAACTGTGGTGCTTTGTGTTCCACATGTATGACTATGACCAAACCTAAAGAGAGTCTGAAGTGAGAATAGTTTATTTTTAACTGCTAGTTTGCTTAAGAAGTATAAGAAGAGGTGAAACGCCGCCTCCCAAAGGCAAAACGAGGGGCTGTAGCTCTGCCTCTAATGAAGTTTATTGCTGCCTCTCCCCGGCCCTCTCAATCTTCCTTCACAGAGAGGGGTCGGGAGAGGCGGAGATCCGTGGGCAGATTGACTTCAGTGAGGCAGAGCTACAGCTCAAAGCTCTGCCTCCCCCGGGCAGCAAAATCCACGACTTTGAAAGTCGTGGATGTTTGCCCCGGGATTTGGGGGGTCTAAACCCCTCGATTTGCCGCGGGAATGCAGCATTTCACTACTTAAGCAAACTAGTAGAAAAAAATAACTTGTCGCTTCAGAGTCTTGCAGAATGAAATGATGGGACTAGAAATAAAATGTTTTCTGGTGAGTATAGCTGCACATAAGGAAGGTGCAGGCCAAATGTTAGCGGAGTACTAAATCTCAGAAACGGTGCAAAGTACTGTACTGCAATCTCAGAGAATTTGTATAGAGCATCATATCTCTCAGGCCTATATCACAGTGCTCAGTTGCGTAGCAGAATAATTCTGCATGTCAACTCACTGCCCATACAATGCTATGGGCCTGTTCACAGTACTGTGTTGTAACGGATCATGTTATTCTAACTTGCTGCATGCAGGCTTTGTGTTAAAGTCTGTGTCCAGTCTCCATTACAATTCACATTCCTTGTAACATAATGCATTATGCAACTTACCCCTGTGAACCTAGCCTGAAACGTTTTAAATATAGAACTGGAGTGGTATGGGAGAAAACGCATTCAGAGCTTCTACCTTATAGGAAACCTGAAGTGAGGGCCCTTTCACAAGGACTGTTGATAGGCAGTGAAATGCGCGTCAACCTCTCACAACTGCTTGCTGCTGCCTGGTAACTGCTCATTGCTGCTTGGTAACTGCTTAGTGAACACACAGTTCAACTGCCTGTGTGAAAGGGCCCTGAGAGTAATCCAGAGGCTGCCATTTCCATTCCCTTATAAACAATGTTGGTTGCCTGGCTGTCATGCTGAGCTTTAAGTTTTAGTTGTTTGTGTCACACACCTGCAACAAGCATGTAGTCAGTGTAGTCAGAGCAGAGTCATATCATCTGCTCTGCATGCTCCTTTTGGGCCAGTGACTGTAAGTATAAGAGGTAGAGCATCAGCACAGAAGTCAGGCAACCAGCATTGTAAGGGAATGACAATGGCAGCCTCTGGATACCTCTCATTTTAGGTTACCTTTACAACTCCTCACATTTTGTCATCCTTACAATTGCATAAAGGCCTGTACTCCTGCCAGATGGTTGTCGCCCGATGGGGATCGGGATCCGATTCCACAGGCAACATTGCTGGGCCAAGGCTGTACAGATGTATAGTTAGCATGCAGGCTTTACAACACATTCTGTTTCAATACAGGCGGGCCAACAGATTAGGGCAGATGTGACATCACATGGCGGAAAGAACGGAGCTATCTGCCGTCGCTCAGTTGAATACTTCCACCTGACGATCACTTGCTGGTCTGGGGCTGCTGTACACGCACCCGATTATCAGCAGAGTCAGTTGTAATGAGCCGCCTCAGATGACTTTAATCTAGCTGTGTACAGACCATAACTCATTTTAATGTTTCAATCAAAATAGCTTTGTCTGACAGATCATGTTGTGTGTGTTTTTTTTTATTTTTTGTTTTGTTTTTGTGTGTGTGTGTAATTTAAAAATGTGTAAAATAAGAACCCCCTGTAACTTAAATCCTTCATGAGTGACTGACTCTCACCATATCTACTTGAAAGGTTGAAAAAATTGTCAGTATTGCTGAAGATGTCAAGAACATTGGGAATAATTTATTCAAGTCTCAGAACTGGGAGATGGCAATAAAGAAGTACAACAAGGCTCTCAGGTATGATGAAACAGAAGAATGAAATAAAACAAAATTGCTTTTTATAGCAAAGGCTGTAGCGCTATGCAGGCCACTTATGTGTATAGACCTCTCTTACTGTGTTTCTTCACTCTAAGGGCTCAGCCACGCTATAAGCGCTTGTGATTGATTACCACTATTTAAAAATCACTTCCATTCACTTTCATTAAAATCACGGAAAAAATTGCAGCGATTGCCGCACATGCATAAAAACATACACAACCGCGGCAATTTCTGCATAATTTTTACTGCAATTTTAATGAAAGTGAATGGGAGCGATTTTTAAAAAGTGCTCAAAGTGCTAATGAATCACAAGCACTCAGAAAAGTGCTTATAGTGTGGCTGAGCCCTTAGAGTCCCTTCAGTGTTGGTGCAATCCACCTGTAAAGGCACTCTAAGTGCCAAAACAAGAAAGAAAGGGATCCTCTCAGTGATGTCTCTCGCAGAGAACGTTTTAATGGAAGTGTAGACAGAACAAATTAAAAAGTGCCTATACAGGTGGATTGCACCAACATTGAAGAGACTGTGTGATAAAATATAGTCTGAGAAGTGTGTGTGTGTATGTATGTATATGTATGTATATGTATGTATATGTATATGTCTATTTTCTTTCTGAGACGTCTATATACATATGTGACGTGCATGGCGCTAAATTGCTTTTTAATCCAGTCATTCCTGTATCTCCTGGGAGGAAGGCATTTCTGTAATATTTTCATTGATTAAAGCTGTGTATAAACATTAAACCGCTCAGTCATAGATTATGATTTGCTGACACTCATGTCTGCATAAATATCCCTTGCCTTCTTTCCCGGTCAAATCTGGGTGGTAGTCATGGTAGTCTTCACCAGATAGCTTTATTTTTGCTTGCAGCATAGAATGTTCTGCTTGCTCTCCCTTTAAGGCCTTTTTTTTCTCCTATGGGCGGCTGAACTGCTTTTTTGTGGGCAGTTCAGCATCCTGGCTACAAGCGCCATTCGTCTGCAATTGCAGGCTGCCGAATGTCAGCGTTTGGCAATATAATACATGCGGTGGCATAACCCAGCGGTAAAAAACTGCCTTATGTCACGTCTAAGGAGAGCAACCGATGCAACTCCATAGGGAGGTCTGTCCACCGTCCTGAGCGACAGCAAGCGCCCAGCCGATGAACAGGAGCAACTTACAGGTGGTGAATTCACCTCCTTCAGCTGCTCATAGAAAAGAGGCTTTAAAGGGTCACTTAGGTAAAAAATGTTTAAGTTACCTAGGCTTCTACCTAGCCCCCTATTGTTCTGGTCCCTCACCATTTTTCTCTGCTGCTCCTTTCAGCAGCTGGGACCCTTCCGAGATCTGGCCGACTCAGCCGGTCGTCATTTCCCAGCCGTGCACCCCCTAGATCATGCTCCCACATCATGACATCAAGATTTAGCTTCACAGTATGGGAAACAGACATGGCCCCTGACAGGAACAAAATTCTCTTCATTAACCATATAAAATTCACTGAAATCAAAACATGGACAGTACAATACATGTGTTATGTAAGTAGATTTATTTCTATACGTGCTTTGTTTTTTTTCTGGCATAATATGGCTGACCCTCGTTCTCTAAGGTACTGAGATTTTTGTGCCTGTTAACACCATACATGTAAATCTGACCGCTGCTTTTCATTTTCGAAATCTGTTACATTAATGTCCTATTTTTACCATTTTCAGGTACGTAGAGAGCTGTAAAGATGTCACTGGAGACGACAACATTTCAAAGTTAAATCCTATTGCAGTAAGCTGTAACTTGAATATTGCTGCGTGTAAGCTTAAAGTGTCTGACTTCAGAGGCGCAATTGAGAGCTGCAATGAGGTATGTTTAGTTTTTGTTATAAAGTTGTTACACAAAACCATCATGTTTGCTTGAGCCTTGCTATAAGAAGTTTTGTTAGTGGACACTTGTATCATCTGAATGAACAGCTTCACTTAAAGGGACACTGAACATAATACAAGTAATCCTTAAAGCGGTCTAACACCCAGCATTACAACTTTGATTTAAAAGATTGCTTACAGCTTAGAAACTATTATGCCAGATTTTTTTTTTTTTTTGTTTAAGCAGAAATTCACTGAATGGATTAAACATGACATTTTAGTTTTGCATTTAGCTAGAAATCCGCATCTGTGCTAAAGTTTAGATACAAATGTATCTTTGTTTGGAATGCAAATAGACCTCTGAAAAGCCTGTCTGGGAAGCCCTTGGTGCTCTCTCAGAGAGGTGTTTGTTTATTTACATTGTAAATAGATACATTTGTATCTAAACCTCAGCACTGAGGAGGATTTCTAGCTAAATGCAACACTAAAATGTCATGTTTAATCCATTAAGTGAATTTCTGCTAAAAATCTGGCGTAATAGTTTCTAAGCTGTAAGCAATCTTTTAAAGCACAGTTGAAATGCTGGGTGTTAGACCACTTTAATTCCTGTAGTCTTCCATAGAAGTGAGACCCAGAAAGCCCCTTTCTGTGTGTGTTTTTTTTTTTTTTTTTGTTCACCTCCAAATATCTGTCCCATCCCTATAAGCTGATCTGTTTATTAACTGCAGAGGCTTCACATTTGACATATAACCCTCCTCTCTGCACTCAATAGCATAAGGGGCCAAAATCTAAAACCTTAATTTAGGTTGCAGGATAAACAGCTAATTAAGATTTAACATTTATTGAACAGTCTCAAACTAAGTAGTGTAACTATAATGACCATTGGGGGCCTGCTTCTCTCACTTCTGCAGAGTAGCACATCAGAGCAGTTTAATGCATACCTGCTCCAGTGCTGCTTTGGGTCTCTTCTGATCTTCCTGACACTCGCATGCCTCTGGCTCCAAATGCATGTCATGTGATCGAGAGGTGGAGGTATGAAAGCATAGAGACCTGACGCATTGCTGGAGCAGGTAAATAATACACTACTGTGCAACTCTTTAATGGGATGGGGGAAAGAAGCTGTATGTTTTATCAGCCACATGAGGAGGTTTGGATCCTAGGTGGGGGCCCCATGCACAATTCGCTGTGGATTGTTGCTGCACCTCGGCTCCAACTGAACAAGTTTCAACCAGTGTGCTCCCCTGGATGGGAAGGCCGTGTGCTGTCATTTTTACTTGCTTACACTGATGCACATTGAAGCTCTCAAGGGCAACACAAGAGCTCGTTTCCACTGTTGTGGTGCGGAATCGCCTGGATTCCACCGAGGACGAAATCGCATGCGGATGCGTTTCTGCATGCGGTTTTCCCCGCGATTTCGCATGCGATTTCCCATGGCTAAGAAGCAAGCGAATTTAACCATGTCACTGCCTGTGTAAATTTCCATAACATTACATGCGAAATCGCGGGGAAAACCGCATGACAAAGCCGCATGCGATTTCCCTAATTAAAAGCATTATTCCAGCTGCACGCGAAATTTGACGGCTCTGCCGTGCAGATTTCCCCCGCACACCAAAGCGCACCCGCACGACGCACAAGTGGAAACAATCCCATCCACTTGTATTGCCTATGCGAATCCGCATGCGGTGCCCGCATGCAGATTCGCTGTAGTGGAAACGAGCCCTAAAATGGCTAGGAGAGCTGCATTCGGCCCACAGGCCTTGAGTTTGGCACCTGTACCCTACACCAGGGGTCCCCAACCTTTTCCGGCTCGGGGACCGCTTTCTGACCAAATTTTTCTCTGGAGACCAGGGGGGGGGGGGGGGGGTTGGGTCATCGGCGATGCGCGACCTAGTGGACAGTGTCATATGCAGTGGGTTGGGGGGGGGGGGGGGGGGTTGTTGCCCCAGTATAGCTAGTATAGTGCTCCAGTATAGCCAGTATAGTGCTCCGGTATAGCCAGTATAGTGCTCCAGTATAGCCAGTATAGTGCCCCAGTATATCTAGTATAGTGCCCCAGTATAGCTAGTATAGATGCCTCAGTATAGCTAGTATAAATGCCCCAGTATAGCTAGTATAGTGCCCAGTACAGCCAGTATAGCTAGTATAGTGCCCAGTACAGCCAGTATAGTACCCCAGTATAGCTAGTATAGTGCCCAGTACAGCGAGTATGGTGCCCAGTATAGTGCCCCAGTACAACCAGTATAGTTCCCCAGTATAGCTAGTACAGTGCCCAGTACAGCCAGTATAGTGCCCCAGTATAGCTAGTATAGATGCCTCAGTATAGCTAGTATAAATGCCCCAGTATAGCTAGTATAGTGCCCAGTACAGCCAGTATAGCTAGTATAGTGCCCAGTACAGCCAGTATAGTACCCCAGTATAGCTAGTATAGTGCCCAGTACAGCGAGTATGGTGCCCAGTATAGTGCCCTAGTACAGCCAGTATAGTGCCCCAGTATAGCCAGTATAGTGCCCAGTGCAGCCAGTATAGTGCCCCAGTATAGCTAGTATTTTACCCCAGTATGGCTAGTATAGTTCCCCAGTATGGCGCCCCAGTATAGCTAGGTGAGTGCCCAGTGTAGCGCCCTAGTATGGGTGGGTGTGTAGGTAGTGCCCCTCCCCCCGTGGCCACCGCTCCTGTTACCTTATGAGCGGCGGCCGCTTCCTTCCTTATAGTCCCCCAGGCGCCGCTCTCCTCTTATCGGCAGCATCTTACAGCAGCGCGTATTGCGACTGCTGTAAGGAGGGAAGGAAGCGCGTCAGCGGTTCCCATGGTAACGGCGATGCATATCGCCGCTACAGGAAGCCGCCGACGCGCTTCCTTCCCTCCTTACAGCAGTCGCAATACGCGCTGCTGTAAGATGCTGCCGATAAGAGGAGAGCGGCGCCTGGGGGACTATAAGGAAGGAAGCGGCCGCCGCTCATAAGGTAACAGGAGCGGTGGCCGCGGGGGGAGGGGCGAGAGGCCAGACATGCCGGCAGTGGGTCGCGGCCCGGTGGTTGGGGACCCCTGCCCTACACCATTCAATTTTAATCTAAATTGATCAGAAAAATCCTCAACACCCAATCATTTTTCCGAAAGAAAAAAAACCCCAGATTTCACTAATTTACTCCAGAACCCCCCACAAACTATTTGAATGGAACTGAACGATACAATTATCCAATTTTACATTGTGTGTAGCCATTGAACCAAAAAAAAATGTTTTTTTTTTTCTCTGATAAAATTATAATCAGATATATTGTAAAAAGAAATATAATTTTTTTTTTTTTCTTCCAAGTACTGTAATATTTTTTGGAAAAAATCAAACCAAAAAAATGGAATCCTGTAAAGCAACCTTAGGTGTAGTAGTTTGATGTTTGTGTTCAGTATTACTTCAGTCCACGAAGATTGTGAGTAGGCACACCAATTTCATCACGGTTGGGTGCTTGATATGGTGGCATAGGCTATGCCACACACAAGTGAACAGTCCAATATATCAGCACACCATATATTCAAAAGATCACGCTCTTTATTGAGCCATTATATCCACAAGGACAGCCGACAATTGTTTCGGGGGCCGCGCTGGGTCCCCCTTTTTCAAGGCAACCACACACAATTGTCGCCTGTCCTTGTAATGGCTCAATAAAGAGCGTGATCATTTGAATATACAGTGTGCTGGTTTATTGGACTGTTACAGTATTACTTTAGGACATGCTTCCAATAAATGTAACTTTATCTGCCCCTTGAATTACCTCAGTATATTTCCAGTGTTACTGTATCTGATTACTGCTGCCTCCTTTTTGCCCATGTGGGAGTTTCCATCTGGCTACATAGTTATTTGGGTTGAAAAAAGACATACGTCCATCGAGTTAAACCAGAGATGTTGGAGATGTCAGCACTATTAACACACTAAGTAGAATTCACAGCATGCTGTTTTTCTGTTGTGCAGTTACTTAAAGCGGAACTATAGATGGAAAATAAACACATTGTTTCACTTACCTGGGGCATCCCCAAGCCCCAAGCAGCCGTCCTGTCCCGCGCTGCTTCTCGACGAGCCTCCGTTCTCCCGCTGCCAGCTACTTTCGGTTTTGCTGCCGGGCCACTGCGCCTGCGCGGCTCTGGCCATGCTTATCCTTCCTTCGCGTTCCCCACTATTGCAGAGGGGAACGCAAAGAAAGTATACGCTTGGCAGGGCTGCACTGGCCTCGACTTACAAGTCGAGGGACGGAGCAGCGGCGGGAGAATGGAGGCTTGGGCAGGACCGGCGCGGGAAAGGACAGCTCCTGGGGGCTTGGAGAAACCCCAGGTAAGTGAAACAATGTGTTTATTTTCTATCTACAGTTCTGCTTTAAAACTGATTTCTTTCACTTCGAGCTGGGCCCATTACATTAATAAGACACAACTAAAATATCAAATGTCAAGCATACATAAAACGGAGCTCAAGCCTTTTTCCTGACGCTCTAAGCAGAACTGAGATTCTCAGCAAGACACCAAGCATGTAATCGCAAACGTGAAGTTAAATGGCAGGAAAAACAAGCTTGCATTCAAAACCTTTTGTAGGCCAAAACAGTAATTTGTCTTTGATTTGGCTGGCAATGACAAGCATTTGGTGAGGCTGCATGTTTGCCCCCTTATTTTTGCTTCTCCTTATCTTTTTCAGACGCCTCTCATTTTCCTATCCTCTCAATAGAGCATGCTGCTTAGCTGAGATGAATGCAGTGCCTGGCACTCTTGCACAGAGTTTGTATATTCTCCCCGTGTCTGTGTGGGTATCCTTTGGACTCTCCGGTTTCCTCCCACATCCCTAAAACGTACAGATAATTTAACTGGCTTCTCCCTAAATTTGCCCTATACTACGATACATACACTACACGATACATACATAGACATACGACTATGGTAGGGATAAGATTGTGAGCTCCTGTGAGGGAGGGACAGTTATTAAAAGACTATATACTCTGTACAACGCTGCAGGAGATGTTAGTGCACCATAAATACCAAATAAACTTTCATGGAATTTCAGCAGCTTACTGACTGGAACAATCATTTTGGTCGGTAAAGCAGCATGTCTGCATAAGGCACTAGACTTCAGTGTAACCACAAATTAGAAAACGGAAGCTTGTTTGTCACATTCACTTGAAACCTCTCTGAGCAAAGCTTTATTCTGCCAGGTACTGCAGCAGAGGTGATGATTAGGAATTTAGGAGCTGAGCTTCTAGCGTTGTGCGGCACTCGAACAAAAGGCAATGTAACGTGTTTAAGTTTGGTACCAACTGTGTAGTTATGAAGTGCTGTGGCAAAATGGCTCTCAACTCTCCATTCTCACTCTACTGCATGAGCACAATAGCTTTATTTTTCGCTGCAGAGAAGTACTAGATAATTATTATTACAGAAAGAAAGCTAACGTTTATCTGCTTTCCAACAGGCTCTTGAAATTGATCCATCTAACACAAAAGCACTTTACAGACGAGCACAAGGCTGGCAGGGATTGAAAGATTATGAACAAGCACTGGTAAGCTCTTACATTGAGTCTGTAACGTGTGATTTTGGTAGAACTCGTGTAAAATGTAATACACTTTCTGCTTTGCTATAGGTGGATCTTAAACAGGCTCATGAGGTGACACCTGAAGATAAAGGTAGGTCTTAAGCATGAAAAAAAATCATTTTTTTCCCCTTGGGACCAAAATAGCTGTTATATGATCACTAGTAAAGCTCAGCTCATCATAAGCTAGGCATACACCATACAATGTATGCTCAATTTGGAAAATATATTGGAGATAGAAATAGATTAGATTTAGTGGTACTGTGTTTAACCACTTAATATTTATAAAATGTGAGTTGGTGGGCCCTGGCCATCATCGCCGGGAGCATCCTGCGCAAGTGCAGTACAAGGTTTACTTGTATTGCGCCTCCCGGTGACGGCAGCGAAGATGTGTGGCTAGGGCTGCGCAGTCGCCACCTTCCTGTAAATCAGAGGCGGGGGACTGGAGGATCGTTTGATAATATCGCGGGCACAGGACAGCTGCAGGGGGACTGCAAAATGCATTCATAGTTTGATATCTGCAGATCCTCATACACACCTTGTTTAATGGACATTCATCTGCAGATCAGATCCACCAGGATGAGTCTACAGGTCTGCAGATGATTCTCTGATCTGTAGATGAATGCCCGTTAAACAAGGTGTGCTGTAATATGTACGAACAGAGGCACCAAGCAGAGTAAAACCATGTTCTAAAAATGATAAAAAGAGGGAAGTCTAGGTGGACTTGCCTCCCTCTGGTAGTGGACATATACTCAAATGCTGAGTAAAAAATATACAATTTATTCACAGCTCCATAAAATCGCAACGTGTTTCGCGGTCAACAGTCTCACTTCATCAGGCAGTACAGGAGCATATAAAACTGTAACAGACACAAGCATGCAAATCAATATACCACAGATCTGGACCATCAGCTCAAAAATCTAAAAATGTGAATACAAATTTATGCGAAGCAACTCGGTATTTTTAAGATAAAAAAACCTTGTGTTGTGGAAACTGCATGCATCTACAAGCATGCATATTAATAAGCCACAGATATGGACCATTAGCTCAAAAATATAGAAATGCGAATACAAGTTTATGTGAAGCAACTAGAAAGTATCACGTGAATCATATTGCCTTTTAGAGTAATTGGACTGTGCAAAAAACTAGACAATAGGATAAAAGTGCAATGCTTAAAAGATTGTCCATAGGCAAATATGGAAAATTGTATACTCACCTACCGGTAATTTTCCTTTCTTTCCAAGGTCCATGTCAGCATACTACGGGGTTAGTCCCGCCCTGTGACCCCTCCAGGACTCGTTAGTATAAATTTTGAGCCCCTCCTCCTAACAGATGCTTTATTTTACTAGTCCTGCTATAGACCCAAGTTAAGGGTGGGCCCTCCGTATACTGACATGGACCTTGGAAAGAAAGGAAAATTACCGGTAGGTGAGTATACAATTTTCCATATTCTTTCCATGTCAATGTCAGCATACTACGGGGACCTAACTATATTAAGAGAAATGATGGGAGGGACAAATAGGTTAATGCATGAAACAAACGTTTATTTGCCATACAGCCTAAACAAGAGATATCCTACTTCAGGAAACACACAGAAAACAGACTTCAACCGAACAAATAAGAAGTTCGTTATGAGGTAGGCCTCTTTGCTGCTGACAAGATCTCTCTTCCAAACTGTACTGTGGACAAGGCTCCAGGGTCCACCTTATAATGTGTAACAAAGGTGTTCAATGATGCCCAATTAGCGGCACGACATATCGTCTCCGGGGATACTTTTACCAATGCCGCCCATGATGTTGCAATTGATCTTGTAGAATGTGCCGATATCTCCTCCGGTGGCAATGTGCCCATAATTCTGTGAGCCGCTCTTATAGTTCTCAGCAGCCAGGCCGCTATGGTTCTGGATGTAGCCGCCTCTCTTTTTCTATAACCCACAGGAATTACAAATAACCTTGTTGTTTTGCGGAAGCCCCATGTTAGTTCTATGTACCTCTCTAGTATCTGAGGTATGTTAAGGCTATCCGGCTCCTCTGCTGTGTCATCATGAAAGGCAGGCAAGTTCCACTCCTGGTTAAAATGATATGAACTTGCGACTTTTGGTATAAACTGATCTACCGGCCTTAGCGACACTCTGTCCGGAAAGAATTGAATGTAGGGCGCCTCACAGCTGAGGCCCTGTAATTCTGAAATTCTTCTTGCAGATGTGATGGCTGTCAAGACTGCTTTTAAAGTGAGGTTAATTAGCGTACATTCCCCTCTGGGTTCAAAGGGATGTTTCTGTAATGCTTTCAACACTAGTGGAAGGTCCCACTGGGGGTACCAGTTTCTCTTTGGTGGTTTGATCTTGGTAACCGCCTGGACAAACTGTACTACTAGTGGCTCAGTTGCCCATTTCCTATGCGTGAGTGCAGAGATGGCAGAGATCTGAGTTTTTATAGTACTAAGGCTGAGGCCCAACTCCACCCCCTTCTGCAAGAAGGCGAGAATAGTTGTTACGGTAATCGACTCTAGCTGTAAGTTCCCCTCTGCCAGGAAATTCAGGAATCTATTCCAGGTTCTGTGGTATGTGACGTTAGTCGTTACCTTCCTTGCCTTGAGTAAGGTTTGGATGACCTGTTCTGAACAACCTAAATTCCTCAATCTTACCCTTTCAGTCTCCACGCCGCTAAACTGAGCAGTTCTGGATGTGGATGTAAAACCCTGTTCTGGGACAGCAGGTCCGGTGTTATCGGTAGTACTATGGGAGGAGCTGTTGCCAATTTCTGCAAAAGGGGGAACCACGGCCTGCGTGGCCAGAACGGGATGATTGCCAACACCAGTGCACCCTCCACCTGGATCTTCTTCAGTACCCTGTAAATCATTGGTACAGGAGGAAAGATATATGCTAGGCTGAAATTCCATGGCATGGACAGTGCATCCCATCCCTCCGCCTGCTGGTACCTGAACCTCGAGAAAAATTTCTTGCATTTGGAGTTGATGGGTGTCGCCATGAGGTCTATCTGCGGCTGACCCCATGTCCTGCAGATTGTGTTGTAGACCTCTTTCTTTAGGCTCCATTCGTTGTGATCCAGCCAGTGCCGGCTTAGGGAATCCGCTATGTGGTTCCTTACACCTGGAATATAAATTGCACGAAGGTACTGTAGATTGCTCTGTGCCCAGGTCATTATTGGTTCTACTTCTCTCAGTAAGGTCTTGCTGCGTGTGCCACCTTGTCCCTGAAGATACGCCACCGCTGTCGTGTTGTCCACCTTTAGCAAGACGCCTCTGTTCCTGATATGGGGAGCAAAGTGTATTAATGCTTCGTATACTGCTCTGACCTCCAGTATGTTTGCTGGGGTATCCTGCGGCTCGATTAACCATCTCCCCTGGGCATAGCTGGACTCCAGAAGGGCCCCCCAGCCCCACCGGCTTGCGTCCGTCGTTATAACGATCGGCTTCGTCGTTACCAATTCGTGATGATTGAGAAGGTTCTCCTTGTCCTTCCACCAGCGGAGCTCCTCTCTCATTCTGGGAAGGATGTTGATCTGTTGTTGGAGATCTATGCCTCTCCATTGATCTAAGAATCCCTTCTGAACGCTGCGCATATTCCATCTTGCCCATTTCGTCATGGGTATGGTGGCTGCGAAAGTCCCCAAAATCGCCATGCATTGCCTTGCTGTTATGGTTATGGCGGTCTCTAGTTTTGACACTTTCTCTATTATTGATTCCACTTTGTCTGCAGGCAGACTGACCGCATTCTGTTTCGAATCTATACTTGCTCCCAGGAATACTATTCTTGTCGTCGGGGTGAGCTTGCTTTTTTCCCAGTTGACAAGCCAACCGAAACTTTGCAACGTCTCTAGGAGTATCTGTCTGTGTTGAAGCAGTACCTGCTCGGACGGTGCCACCAGCAAAATGTCGTCCAAGTAATGGTGAGCGTGCAATCCTCGGCGTCTGAGCAACGCAATAATTGTGATCAGGATCTTGGTGAAAGTCCTTGGGGCGGTGCAGATGCCGAAGGGTAGCACTCTGAATTGGTAATGCGACTCGCCCACTGAAAACCTGAGGTATTTTTGAAATGAATTGCGGATTGGTATATGTAGGTATGCATCCGATAAGTCTACAGCAATCATCCAGTCGTTTAGCTGTATAGAGGGAAGTATTGTCTGCAAGGATTCCATTTTGAACTTTTCCTGTTGTATGTGTTCGTTTAGGAAGCGTAGGTCCAGCACTGGACGTAATTCTCCCGACTTCTTGGTTACGAAGAATAGGGGGGAATATAATCCTAGGGATCTTTCCTCCGGGTCTACCAGTATGATCGCTCTCTTTTCCAGTAACTCCTGTACGTATTGGTGCAACAAACTGCGCCTCTCCTTTGATGCTGGTATGTTTGTTGGTTTGAAGTGTGGTAAGGGGGGTTCCTTTTTGAAGGTCCAAGAGTGACCCCATCTTATAGTGTTTACGACCCATGGGTCCCTTACTTCCTTCGCCCACAGGTGAGAAAAGTTCTGAAGCCTGCCCCCTACTGGCTTCGTGTGGGCGAGCACACCATCAGAAGGATTTGGTGGGCTGAGTACCGGAACTGGTCCCCCTTTGCTTGTTAAACTTGGAGAGACTCGATTGAGTGCTTTGCCAATTTCTACGAAAGGACTGCGTCCCCCGGGATGTTCTGTAGTCTCTTTGTCTATTTTGAAACTGTCTTCTATCATTCGGCCTCACCCTTCTCTGGCGCCTCTCCTGAGGCAGAAGCCCGGATCTTCCGCCAGTCACCCTTGAGATTGCCGAATCCATCTTGGGGCCGAATAGGTTTTTCCCGTCATATGGAATTTTGCACCATGCTGTCTTTGAGTTTGTATCCGCTGCCCATGGGCGTAGCCACATTGCTCTCTTCGCTGTAACTGTATGTAATATTCCACGAGCCACACACCTGATTATGTCTATGGCTGCCTCACTGATGTAGTCAGACGCTAATTTGAAGTCTTCCAGTGCCAAAACCA
Organism: Hyperolius riggenbachi; assembly: GCF_040937935.1. Taxonomy (NCBI): domain Eukaryota; kingdom Metazoa; phylum Chordata; class Amphibia; order Anura; family Hyperoliidae; genus Hyperolius; species Hyperolius riggenbachi. Next base: position 174,755,579 of record NC_090646.1, read on the forward strand.
GTGTCTTGCGATCCACGTTTGCTTGGATCGCCCCTTCCAGGTTCTCAGTCCATGTTCTGAGTGCACGAGACACAGCGGTGAGTGCAATCGCTGGTTTACATGCTGAACCCATTGTGCCATATGCACGTTTTAGATCTGTATCTACCTTCCTCTCTAGTGGCTCCTTGAAAGAAACAACGTCCTCCAAAGGTAGGGTTACATGCTTTGCAAGTCTAATGACTGAGGCATCGACCACCGGTGGATTATCTAGCTGTTTGATCAAGTTGCTCTCCATCGGATATAACTTTGAGAATCGATTATTTATTGATACTTTTCTTTCGGGTTTTGACCATTCATCCTGAATGAGTTCCTCTATCTCTTCCATAACAGGAAAGGCTAAAGGTTTTCTTTTGAGATGTGGGAAGAAACGCCGTTTCTTAGAAGAAGGCTCCTCCTCTTCTTCCCAGTCTAAAGCCTGTCTCACAGCTTTAACAAATGGGGTGACTAGAGAAAAGTCAAACCCCACTGCCAGACCGTCTTCCTCCTCATGAAGGTCAGAGTCATCCTGATCAGTATATCGGGTATCAGTAGCTGTCTTACTAGCGTGTTCCGCCAGTGACTGCTGCACAATGTCCTTAACCAGAGTCTTTAAATCCTCCGTGGGTTCTTCCTCCACAGGTATAGAGTAGAAGCAGTCTGAACAGACCAACTTCCCCGGCATACACCTTTTTCCACACGCCCAACATTTCTTAGTCTGCTTGGGACTCTTGTCCTGCTTCTGAGACCCCTTATCAGAGCGAGCTTTACTCGATATCAGAGATGATCCACGCTTAGAAGTGGACGGATTCTCTTCATGCTGGGAGTCACTGTATAGAGATAAACAGAAATATTTATTTCTGTAAGTCTAATTACAACCTCATAGAAAACAACAATATTACCCTCTAGGAGAAAGACCAAAAAACAAACAAAAAAACCCGTGCCCTACCTATAATCCTGCGGCTGGTCTGTTGCGTGGGCAGCAGGATCCGATTCCATGTTAAGGATTTTATCCTTAGCTATGACAGATAAGAAAAAAACATATGGCCATAAAAAATATGCAGGACTACACTAGCATTTTGCAATAAAAACAGTACTACTTCGTCCCTCTGTCCACACACCTGCAGGCTATAAGGAAAGACTTGACTGATGGCGACAGACCGAGATACAACACCCAGCTGATAACAAGATACAATAGAGCAAGCATTAGTGTCAGCGCGGCGGCTGAGTGCTACGACTTTCAGATATATGAAGCAAAAAGTATCTGCGGTGTCCACTAGGACTCTCGCCACTCTCTCCGTTTGGCTGGAAGCTGGCGTTCTCTCCTCCTGCGCACCGGTGTCTGCCGCCCGGCTACTAGGCTGCATGCACCTTTTGACTGCAGAAATCCGCCTCCCGGAAGTGTGCCGATGACGTCACTTCCTCCCGGAAGAGTATGCGTTCCAGAGATCCATAGAGCGTCGCACTGCTGCCCACTCCTTGCCAGCGCTGATTTACAGCGAATATCGGCGGTTCCTTTTCCCCCAGAAAGACCAGCAGAAAGAGGGGGTCCCGGCCTCCTACACCTATTTAAGGTGAAACGAAGGGGGCTTCGCACAGAGAGGTGCTGTGCGGCTAGCTACCAAGACAGCAGCAGGTAGGGCGAAAACAAAAAAGCAAAAACGCTGCCAAGAAAACAGGTAAGCCTTTAAAAAAAAAAAAAATAAGCATTTCCAAGCTCCTACTAACACTGTGGTCCTGGAGGACGACGAGAAAAAAAAAGCATCTGTTAGGAGGAGGGGCTCAAAATTTATACTAACGAGTCCTGGAGGGGTCACAGGGCGGGACTAACCCCGTAGTATGCTGACATTGACATGGAAACAAAGTGCAGTGCTTACCACATTCAATAGAAGGGGTTTAACCACTTAAGCCCAACTGGACGAGATTTCTCGTCCAGTTGGGCTGCACGCACTCCCGCGGGTCGCGCGCGCGCCCGCGGGCCCCCCCGTGCGCGCCCTCGCTACTGGCCGCTAGCCCACCGATCAGTGAAAGGGATTATAAATCCCTTTCGCTGATCGGACCCCCCCGGAGAAAAGCCGACAGCGTCTCTTCAGACGCTGCGGCTTTTCTGAGCTCTGGTCTCCTTTCTTCTGCCTGGGAGCGAGATCGATCGCTCCCAGGACTTTTTGATTCTGGCCATCTTGTGGCCAAATAGCAAATTACACCCAAAAAAAAAAAAGTTTTAAGAATAAACCTATAAATATATTAAAAAAAACCCTGTTTACCTCCCACACCAAAAAATACCCACATACAAGTCTAAATTAAAAAAAAAATAAAAAATTACAATAATAAAAAAAAAACAAATAGTTACCTAAGGGTCTGAACTTTTTAAATATTCATGTCAAAGGAGTATATCAATATGATTTAATAAATTATGGGCTTCTAAACAGTGATGGACGCAAAACGGAAAAAATGCACCTTTATTTCCAAATAAAATATTGTCGCCGTACATTGTGATAGGGACATAATTTTAACGGTGAAATACCCGGGGCATATGGGCAAATACAATACGTGAGTTTTAATTATGGAGGCATGTATTATTTTAAAACTATAATGGCTGAAAACTGAGAAATAATGAATTTTTTCCATTTTTTTCTTATTCTTCCTGTTAAAATGCATTTACAGTAAAGTGGCTCTTAGCAAAATATACCACCCACAGAAAGCCTAATTGGTGGCGGAAAAAACAAGATATAGATCAATTAATTGTGATGAGTAGTGATAAAGTTATTGGCAAATGAATGGGGGGTGAAAGTTTCTTTGGTGGAAACCTAATGTACATGTATGGAGAGTGCAGTGAAAAAGGTCGCATCATAGGTGGCGGCCATATTTATGGTTGGAAACAATGTAAGGTGTGGAGAGAAAAGTCACATCATTGGCGGCGGCCATGTTTTAGGTTGGAAACACTGCAGTGATGAGGTCGCATTACCCTTGGCGGCCATCTTTAGGGTTTTAAAGTGTCACACTCAAAATGAAAGGTTTATGAAATAGAGGTCAAGTACAGTAGAAGAGAAAAGGTAAAAATTGGATCATAATAAAATAAAAATATACAAGGTGTGTATGAGATCTGCAGATAGACTAGGAATGCATGTTGCAGGAACTGATCTTTTTGTACAGTATCTTGCAAAGATATTTTTTTTTTTTTTTTTTTTTTATCTGATGGAGAGTTCAGCTCAATAGACTAGGCAGTCTGTGTGAGGGCTGTTGCACGCTTTAGATTTTTGTTATCCAGAACGATCCTTTATGATCCTTTTTGGTGACTATCTAGTCTGTATAGAGATCCCTGTAAAATCTGCCTACAATCATTGCTGATTTATTGATTATACAATCATTGCTGAAACCTTGCCTGACCACGGTTTTGCACTGCAACTCAGTGCTGTCTCCACTAGGACTTCAGTTTCCATGTACATCTCCTATACTCAAGTCATTCACGGATTTCTTTTTAGAACTTTTTTTTTTTTCTCCTGGTTTCTTACACCATGAATTTGATCTCATGTTTAGGTTGTTAGATGCTTTCTCTTTGCAGTTTGTCCTTACAATGTAATTTGGTCTGTGAAGTATTGGGTAATCATGCTTCAGATTATTGCTCTCATCGTTGTCACAATGCTACAGTATGTTCTGTCCATTCACCCGATCTCTCTTTCTTGCAGCTATCAGCAGTGAAATCCTTCGAGTCAAGCAAAGGATCAAAGAACAGAAGGAGAAAGAAAAAGCTGTATATGCAAAAATGTTTGCATAAATGTTTACATTAAACTAGGCAGGCAGTGTTCTGGATTTGGGTGCATTCAAGCTGTGTAAAGCTCCCAGGTGATACTAAACCAAAAAAGAGCTTCGGGTTCCGATCACAGGAGTGGTGTCTGACCTAAAGTGTTAATGAGTTTACAGTAATTCAGGCCTGTCCCTTGTCTCATTCACTTTTTTTTTATTATTCGTGACACTGCATGAACTATGCAAAACAGAAAGTGGGATGTGCAGTGTACTTTAAGTTGTGGTTTGGCTTTTGTTAGTAATGCTTAGTAGTCTTATTTTGTGTGACTATGAAGGAGCAGGGCGTAATGTTTCCCGTGTACCTCTAGAAGGCAACAACAGTCCCGTATTAATAGCATAACAAAATCATGCTCCTAATAATGAGCAACGGTTAAACTTGTTACTGTCTTTTCTAATAAAGACTGATACTGATAAATTTGTCTGTGTGCCAATGATTTGTGATGCTGTCAGATATTTAAATCAAACCTGAAGTGAAAATAAACTTATGAGAGGATTAATTGCAAGTGGTTAAAGGTAAGTCCTCTATAACAAAACCCTACTGTCTCTGCGTCCCATGTCCCTGTGTGTGTCCCACATGCTCTGCGCATGTGCAGGGACGCAGAGACATTGAGGGAGAGTGACGCGCTGCGAGCGATGACGGGGGGCTGGCGTATCGTGCATGCGCAGTGACAGACCTAGCTCATTTTAGGTCCACTAGTTAAAGGGAAGGTTCAAGCAAAATAAAAAAATGAGTTTCACTTACCTGGGGCTTCTACCAGCCCCATGCAGCCATCCTGTGCCCTCGTAGTCACTCACTGCTGCTCCAGTCCCCCCACTGGCAGCTTGCCAACCTCGGAGGTCGGCGGGCCGCATTGCGTACATTTTTACGCATTCCCGCTAGTGCAGGAACATTAACACATACATACATTTTTACGCATTACTGGCTCCGAGGTCGGCAAGCTGCCAGAGGAGGGCCGGAGCAGCAGTGAGTGACTACGAGGGCACAGGATGGCTGCATGGGGCTGGTAGAAGCCCCAGGTAAGTGAAACTCATTTTTTTATTTTGCTTGAACCTTCCCTTTAAACATAAAATTGAGTCTAACATTTTATTTTTGTAACAAGTACTTCATTATAAAACTTAATGGGGAACTAAAGTGAGTAATATGGTGGCTGCTATATTTTTGTCCTTTTAAACAATACCAGTTGCCTGGCTGTCCTACTGATCTATTTGGCTGCAGTAGTGTCTGAATACACCAGAAACAAGCATGCAGCTAATCTTGTCAGATCTGACAATGTCAAACACCTGATCTGCTGCATGCTTGTTCAAGGGCTATGGCTAAAAGTATTAGAGGCAGAGGATCAGGACTGCCAGGCAACCGGTATTGCTTGAAAGTAAATAAATATGGCAGCCTCCACATCTCACTCACTCCAGTTACCCTTTAAAGGGACCTTGAGCTCAGCCTAAATGCAGTTTGGATTTACCTGGGGCTTCCACCAGCCCCCCCCCCCCTCCCGCAGCATGAAAGTCCCCGGGTATTCTCTCCTGGTCTCACTGGCGGCTCCGTTACTTCGGCCTGAAGTAGGCCGTGCGCACTCCCGCTACATGTCATGCCGGCCGGCAAGAGTCCTGCACATGCACGGTTCAGTCTTAGAGAACCGCACATGTGCAGGACTCACACTGGCCGGCGTAATGATGCGTAGCATGCACAGTCGACTTTAGGTCAAAGTCGCCGAGTAACCGAGCCACCAGGAGCATGCTGGGGAACTGCAGGCTGTGGGGGGCTGGAGGAAGCCCCAATAAGTCCAATTGCATTTTAAGGCTGAGCTCAGGGTTCCTTTCATTCGGAGCAGCAGATGTAACAAATCTGCCTTACTGAATGGAAAAACTAAGCAATCAGAACTTGACATACCGTATGTTACTTTTTTTGTTTTGTTTATTATTTTTGTTATTTGATATGTTTAATTAAAATGATGGGGTTTTTTTTACAGATATTTAAACAGAAGTTAGTTATAATTTATAAAAATGGCAGATCTCTACAGACTTTTAAAGAGGCCAGATTGTAGGTGCTCGTATGGCAGGCGCTACTGTGACAGAAAGTGCCTGAATGCTTGGCATTTCAAGAGGTACTGTCTCAAAAGTAATGACTGCCTTTGAAAGAGAAGGAAAAACGTCCTCAGCAAAACACAGTTGTGGTCGAAAGTCGAAGTTGTCTCAGAGAGTCCGTCAGAATCTAAATCGAATTGTTAGAAAAGCTTGCAAGACCACGGCTCCTAAAATCGCTGCAGAGCTGAATGAACACCTACAGAACCCAGTTTCCACAAAAAATGTTTGTCGGCAGCTGCACATTCCATGGAAGAACTGTAATTAACCTCTGCTCTCAAAGACAAGTGTTTCAAAGCGTTTAGAGTGGTGTAGAAACCACCAGAATTGGTCCCTTCAGCAGTGGAAAAATGTGATTTTTCTTTGACGAATCATCGTTTACCTTTATTTCCGACCTCTGGCTGAGTGTATGTTTGGAGACAGCCAGAAGAAGCATTTCATCCAGACTGCCTTCTCCCAACCTTAAAACATGGCGGGGGTTCTGTGATGATCTGGGGTGCTATTTCTTGGAAATCCGCCGGGCCATTAAGTTCCCTTCCTTGAAGAATTAACAGCCGAGACTATTTAGGAACTTTGGGCGACTAAGTTCATCCTATGGCTCAAGAACTGTTTCTGGAGGGGAATGCCATCTTTCAAGATAATGCCCCAATCCATACAGCTAGAATTGTAAAAGAAAGGCACGAGGAACATTCTAATGAAGTTGAGCATCTCATCTGGCCACCACAATCCCCAGACCTCAACATCGTTGAGCATTTATGGTCGTTATTAGAGATTCAATTAAGAAGTCTATTTCCGCTGCCATCGTCTCTAAAAGAACTGGAGGGTGTTTTAACTGAAGAATGGGCTAAAATTCCTTTGGAAACAATTTACATGAATCATTACCTCGGAGAATTGAGGCTGTAATTGATGCAAAAGGTGGACCTACACTGTATTAAAATATATTTAGTTGATTTTCAAGGTGTTTCCATTTTTACATATTTTTGTCCAACCCCTGTATAACAAAGATATATGTGCGCTGCAGGGCCGATTTTGGGGAGGTGAGCTTTCCCCAACCTAGCAGGGTATGCAGAGCAGCGCAGGGAGCTCTCATATTTACCTGTTTCAGGTGGCTGGATTGGCTTCTCTTGTGGCGCTGAAATGCAGACATCCTCGTTAGATGTTCCAATCTACGATATGACATGTGATCATAATTCAGGGGATGGTGTCAGCATTGCAGCGCCGCCCAGTGATGGAAGAGTCTTTCAGAAGTGGCCCCTAAAGTGAACCTAAACTGGGAAGGATATGGATTTTTCCTTTTTAAAGGGAAGGTTCAAGCAAAATAAAGAGTTTCACTTACCTGGAGCTTCTACCAGCCCCATGCAGCCATCCTGTGCCCTCGTAGTCACTCACTGCTGCTCCAGTTTCCCGCTGGCAGCTTGCCGACCTCTGAGGTCGGCGGGCCGCATTGCGTACATTTTTATGCATTACTGGTTCAATGCGTAAATTTTTACGCATTGAAACCAGCAATGCGTAAAAATGTATGTTAATGTTCCTGCACTAGGGGGAATGTGTAAAAATGTATGCAATGCGGCCCGCCGACCTCCGTGGTCGGCAAGCTGCCAGCGGGAGACTGGAGCAGCAGTGAGTGACTACGAGGGCACAGGATGGCTGCATGGGGCTGGCAGAAGCCCCAGGTAAGTGAAACTTTTTTTATTTTTTTTTATTTTGCTTGGACCTTCCCTTTTAAAATACCAGTTGTCTGACTCTCCTGCTGATCCTGTTGCTCTAATTCTTTTAGCCACAGCCCCTCAACAAGCATACAGATCAGGTGCTCTGACTGAAGTCAGACTACATTAGCTGCATGCTTGTTTCAGGTCTGTGATTCAGCCACTACTGCAGCCAAAGAGAGCAGCAGGACTTCCAAGCAACTGGCATTGGTTAACCTTTTTAAAGAGCACTTTACACCAAGTGGCGTGGATGCGGCAGCAGCCCCTGGACCGCCGTGCAGTCTTGGGAGCAGAGTTTGCAGGGGATCGCTAGGATTTAGTGTGTACAGTGATGAGATCTACAGCAGCGCTGTACTGGGGACAGCTGTGTCATTGGGCTGTCCCCTGGGGAGACAAGACAGCAATCCACTGTCATAGGCTGAAGATTGGTGTGCTGAGTTGTGCGGCCCTGCAGCGAGGCCACCACTGTGGGCTGCAGTAGCCCACTTTCACTTTGGTGACCCCTGGGTCACACGGCTGTGCTGAGAGACTGTGTTTCTCAACGCATGCAGGAAGGCGGGGGAGCGGTAGAAGGCATGGCCAGGGGAACGCCCCTGGAGGGAATCCCTCACCCCTCTATTTACCGGTTTGGGGAATCTAGCACGACAGTGGAGCGGCGGTTGGGGGGGACACGGAGCCATGTCATTAGGCAGAGGACATGGCTCTGTGTCCCATCTGCCCCCATATCGCCAGCTCAGGTTCTCTTTAAAGCTGCAGTGGCCCATTTTGTGAAAAATGGCCTGGTCTTCGGGGGGTTTAAGCCCATAATCCTCAAGTAGTTAAAACGAAACATCCATATCCCTCTCAGTTTAGGTTCCCTTTAAAGAACAACTGTAATAAAAGAATTCAAATGTAAACAACCTTTCATACACAAAGCTTTCTTCCAGAGTTAAAATGCACTATTTTTTCCTGTTGCTATCACTTACAGCAGGTCTGTATACAGAAAGTGGTAGTATTTTTCATTTTAGACTCAGTAAATTGCTCATCCTTATACTGTATCTCACAAAATTGAGTACACCTAACTTTTTTTTAAATGTAATTTAATTACAGTATAATCTCGTTATAGTAAACATTTGGGTATAGTAAATTAAATGTCTAGGCCCTGGCCAAGCACCATTATAAGTATATGGGAGTAACTACTGGTATAGTAAACCCTGCTATAATGAAACTTCTGTTATAGTAAACCTGTTTTTTGGCCCCTGCAGTATTTTTTTTTTTTATCCTGCTATAGCAGGAAGGGGGGGGGGGGGGGGGGGGCGCAGGCCTACTCCTTATATGTTGTTCGGTGGGAAGGTTAGCAGCAGATTGTAGCCTGCTCATTATTTGCCCACTACTCTGGGCCTGTGTGGATTACCTCAAAAGCTCCAATGGGTGAGACCTATGCTTCCTGTGTAAGGTGCTGCCTGATTACTGAGGAAATTGGCTGTCATCTGTGACTTATTTGTACATAGCTGCAACACTACATTATCATCCAGGCTAGAGATATGTGGAAAGAGGAGCACACTATCAGTACATTACCTGCATTAAAGTAAATTGATGGGGCCAAAGCAAAACCGTATACATACCTGTAGTTTTCTCCAGCCCCCTTGGGCCTGATCTGTCCCTTTCCACCATCCTCCATTTTCTGTCATGTCCCCCAGTAACTTCGGGAGTTGTGGTTAATTGCACATGCTTAGCCGTGCACACGCTCCTGTCACCGGAAGCATTCTGCACAGTAGTATCGCAGGCACAGAACGCTCACTGGAGTGCACATAGCTGCACTGTGCCGACTGGCCAAAGTTACTGGGAGGATAGTGGACAAACAAGGGGGCTGGAGGAACCCCCAGGAATGTATAAGTTTTTTTTTTTTTTTTTTGCTTTACATTCATCTCGGGTACACTTTGACTAGCGACACCTATGCTTCCTTTGCAAGCTGTTATGTGATTATTGCATGCAAATTGAGAACTATAGCTCTAGCTTAGACATTGTCTGTACTCCATTAACTAAATTAAGATATAGTACTATAGTATACTTTATGCTTGATTATGACAGTTTCTAATAAGCAAGAAATTTTAAGTTCAGCTAGAGTGGCTGAGACAGTTTAAATATCATCAATTTCATACCAATATAGAAAGTTGTTGTCCTTATTCAAACCCTTCTCCACAGCTTTGAACCAATTTATAAATTTTGTTTCTGCTATTAATCGGTCATTTGACGTTTTGAAGCCGCCCTTCAGGGCAGTGACACGAAGATCATCCATGCTGTGTCCGTTGGACCGAAGTGTGTAGTAACTGGGAGTCCAGATTTGGTATCATTAATAGTGTGCCTGTGTCCATTCATACGTTTGCGCAGAGTTTGTCCAGTTTCTAGCACGTACATAACATTGGGGCATTTAGCTCACATGATCAGATATACCAGATTGGTGGACTCACATTTACCTTGTACTCTGTACTCCTGTTGTGAACCTGGTATCGTTACCCTGTCAGTGGAGTAAATGTGTCTGCAGGTCCCACATATTTTTTTGTCGGCAGGGTGATGTTCCGTTTTGTTGAGGCCTATTCAAAGAGCTCCTGACAATCATCTGTTTTAGATTGTGTGGTTGCCGATATGACAAGAGTGGAGGCTTAGGGAATATCGTTCTCAGTCTGTGATCCTTGTGTAAAATGTGATGAAGTTCCTTAGCAATCCTCCTTAAGATTTCCAGGTGTGGGTTGTAGGTGACAACCAAAGGGACACGTTCCTCTTTCTGGTTTTGCTTATATTTCAGGAGTTCAGTCCTGGGGATGTTGCTGGCTTTCCTGATTTGGGCCTCAGCCATGGGAGGACTGTAACCTTGTTTAATGAAAGTGTTCTTAAGGTGATCCAGGTGCTTGTCTCTGTCCATCCTGTCAGAACAAATCCGGTTGTACCTTATAGCTTGGCTGTAAATTATAGAGTTCTTAATGTGCTTGGGATGAAAACTGTCATATCTTAGGTATGTGGGACGGTCTGTAGGTTTGCGATACACAGAGGTTTGTATGTTGTTACCCCTGATGTATATGGTGGTGTCCAGAAAGTTAATCTCTGTGTGAGAGTAGGTAAGTTTCAATTTGATTGTAGGATGGAAGGCATTGAAGTTCCTGTGGAACTGGAGAAGATCATCCTCACTTGCAGACCAGATGATTAAAATATCATCAATGAAGCGGAAGTAAGCCAAGAAAGAGGAACGTGTCTCTTTGGTTGTCACCTACTACCCACACCTGGAAATCTTAAGGAGGATTGCTAAGGAACTTCATCCCATTTTACACAAGCATCACAGACTGAGAACGATATTCCCTAAACCTCCACTCTTGTCATATCGGCAACCACACAATCTAAAACAGATGATTGTCAGGAGCTCTTTGAATAGGCCTCAACAAAACGGAACATCACCCTGCCGACAACAAATATGTGGGACCTGCAGACACATTTACTCCACTGACAGGGTAACGATACCAGGTTCACAACAGGAGTACAGAGTACAAGGTAAATTTTCCTGTGGGTCCACCAATCTGGTATATCTGATCATGTGTGCTAAATGCCCCAATGTTATGTACGTGGGAGAAACTGGCCAAATCTGCGCAAACGTATGAATGGACACAGGCACACTATTAATGATACCAAATCTGGACTCCCAGTTACTACACACTTTCGGTCCAACGGACACAGCATGGATGATCTTCGTGTCACTGCCCTGAAGGGCGGCTTCAAAACGTCAAATGACCGATTTAATAGCAGAAACAAAACTTATAAATTGGTTCAAAGCTGTGGAGAAGGGTTTGAATAAGGACAACAACTTTCTATATTGGTATGAGATTGATGATATTTAAACTGTCTCAGCCACTCTAGCTGAACTTGTAAACTAAGAATTTACGATACCTCTGGGTCAATCCTAATACCAGGTCTGTGAGCAATGGAGTAAACAAGGATCCTTATCTTACCCCATTTAGATGGTCTGTTTGAATTAAGGCATCTTAATGACGTATTTATGCTTGAAAAAAATATCAGTTTTCCCTTTTGATGTTACATGTATATAAGCTGTCTGTACCACCAGCTTGCAAACTAACAGGATGTAAACCTGACGAAGGCTGCAAGGCCGAAAGCTTGTTTCTTCTTATTCATTTGTAGTTAGCCAATAAATGGTATCATCCTGATTTAAAACTTCTTGCTTTTACTGATGGCTAACACGGTACAATACCCTACTGCTAGTTTCTAATAAACTACTTTGCCTGGTCCCATTCATGGGACAACACTGAAGATATGACACTTAGATGCAATTTAAAGTTGTCAGTGTAAATGTGCTGTCCCATCAACATAACTCAACACACAGCCATTCATGTTTAAACTGCTGGCAACAAAAGTGATTACACTCATAAGTAAAGAATATAAAAATTGCCAAATTAGATATTTTCCCTTGGTGGGGTTATGTTACTACTTGTTAGTGATACAAGGTCTCAGGGTCTTGTAACACTGAATTTGCATTAGTCCTGAGTTAGCCTGTATAAATCATTCCACAATTACAGGCAAGCAGAGCCCAGTTGCATTGGAAATACTTTTACTCTAACAAACATCACACTAAGAATTTTGCCTGTAGTTGTGCTTTACAGAGAAGGATCCATCTCAGGTTGGCCTATGAAAACTAAGTTCATGTGACATCTTTTGGAGTGTACCTAAGCCTACTATCTGTATGCAGAACGCAGTGGTGTAGCTAACGAGCTGTGGGCTGATGCAAGTTTTACAATGGGGCCCCCCAAGCACTCTATACATAACAATTGATACGGCACACCAAAGCCTGCCAATGGTGTATCTCTCCAATGTCAGAGGTGTAAGAAGGGGATGGGGAACAGTTTAAGGATTACCACTATTCAAAGTATCTATAGAAATGATTATTATGAGCACAGGACCAATAGGAAGCTAATACTATTGTTGATGGAAGGCCCTTCGGGGCCCCGATGCTACACCCCTGCTACTAAGTCCATCATATATGGCCTTTTAAATGTACCTCTGCTGGGAAAAAACCCCCAAAGCTTTCCAGACAATCTCCATCTAGTTCAGGTATTTAAAAAAAAAAAATTATAATAAGGAGGCCAAACAATGATTCAAGAGTTTTCCATGTTATATTTCAGACACAGACTTTATAAGGCCTCTTGCCAGTCTCCACCAGATTCCTTAGGAATAACAGACCAGGTCTTGCTCCCTGTGGTATCCCACCTTTTTATTTTTCTATCCATTAATGAAATGTGAGTAGATATTCCAATTGTAGATTAATGCAGAGCCAGCTTCCCTATGTAATGATTGTGTCACTGAAGTAAACCCAGAAAAGCAGTAGGTTTGCAAAGACAGGCAATGCATTTTACCTCCTGCTCAGTGCATACTTATGAACACATGAGACAAACCGAGAGAGAGGAGAATTCTGAGTATATGTAACATTAGGCCATGATGCAATTAAAAGGAACCCGAGGTGAGGGGGATATGGAGGCTGCCTTTTAAAGGGGAACTGAAGAGAGAGGTATATGGAGGCTGCCATGTTTATTTCCTTTTAAGCAATACCAGTTGCCTGGCAGTCCTCCTGATCCAGTGTCTCTAATACTTTTAACCATAGACCCTGAAAAAGCATGCAGCAGATCAGGTACTCTAACGCTTTTACCTGATTAGCCACATGCTTGTTCCAGGGTTTTGACTCCATGTTGGGATTTGTCCTCTTGCAGTTTCATATGAGGATGTAATCCAAACCGTACACAGTCTATAGCACATAGGCTGCTGCTACTCCTTCAACTAGTCTTCTTCAGAAAATGTGAACCTAATTTTAAACAGGATAATTAACTGCAGGACTCTTATGTTACACCAAAAAGTTAGTAATGTTACATACCAATTATCAAGCCATCAGATGATATGTTTAGAGATCTGTGTCTGGAGATGGGATATAATTAAACCTTTATTTTACTTGGGCAGAGTTTAACTCAAAATAATACCCTATACACGTTGCTGAAAAATCTAATGATAATGATGAATGCTCTGAACTCATTCTCAGCTTCTACCACCCTATTAACAGGAACATTTTTACTAAATAAAGTAAGATGCACTACGGACACAATTTGCTAAATCGCAGAAGTTCTGAGTTTTCATTGATTTTTGGAACTTTCTAGTTTTGAATGCTGTAGCTGCTGATGTGATCACTCACAAAATGCTGCAAGCAGCATGATGGGACCATGCCCATAGGAATTCACTAGTGTAGTGATATGTCAATTGTCAGCGATCAATAAGGCCTGAAACACACCTGAGGAGTTTTTCTGAGCGTTTTGAGTTTTTAAATCTGCTGCTAATGTTATCCTATGTGTCTGTGCACACTGGAGCAATGAGGTTTTGTAAAAAAACCCATAGCATTACATTGGGAAGAGGTTTTGTAACCTCTAAAAGCTCTTCCCAATGTAATGCTATGTTTTTTTTTACAAAACCTCATTGCTCCAGTGTGCACAGACACATAGGATAACATTAGCAGCAGATTTAAAAACTCAAAACGCTCAGAAAAACTCCTCTGGTGTGTTTCAGGCCTCAGAGCAGCAAAAGCACTCACTTTGGGCTAGCTTGTTTGGATGTGTCTACCTGAGGTGAGAACTGTCCCCCAAATATCAGACAGAGGTAGGGGAACAAAATATCTACACATCAGACATGGATAACAGCAGGGTTGGACTGGGCCACAGTAGTACAGTTTTTTCCTCGGTGGGCCCCCCCCCTCCTTGTCTTACAGAGCTCCAATTGCTGCCTGCAGCACAAAAAATTCTCTTCTCAGTGCTGTAATCACTCATGCTGAGAGCAGTGGCGTAGCTAAGGAGCTGTAGGCCTTGATGCAAATTTTACAATGGGGCCCCCCAAGCACTCTATACATAACAATTTATACGACGCACCAAAAACCTGCCAATGGCAGCTACAGCGTCTGAGGTGCAAGAAGGGTATGGGAAATAGCTTGTTAATGATTACCACTGTTCAAAGTATCTATAGAAGCGATTATTATGAGCACAGGACCAATAGAGAGGTAATACTGTAGTTGAGGGAGGGCCCTTCGGGGCCCCTTTGGCCCAAGAGCCCCGATGCAGTCGCAACCTCTGCAAAGAAGGACATTACTTTATATTGAAGGAGGGGACTCTATGCAAAGTTTTGCTGGGCAGCAGTGTCTCTGAATTACAATGCTGCTAAGATCATGTACATTTGGCCCTGTCCATAATACATCATGACCACGCCCACCTTCCGGTACATGGTCACACCCTTTTTTTCACCGCAATCATGGGATGTGTGGGCCCCAGGTTGAAATTTCTTTGGTGGGCCCCCAGTGTCCCAGTCCGACCCTGGATAACAGTGCTATTGCATGACGATATGCAAGCTGCAGTATTAAACAATCAGGTTTCTCTTAAGTCCTGTGAGCAGTTATTGGGAATTACTCCATTTTCCAAACTACCCTCTGTTTTTCACAATACCCAAAATGGAATTGAAAGACAATCTGAAAGGAGAAGAATGCAGAGGCTGCCATATTACCTTCACGTGTTTTCCGTGTGGTCTGAGTCCCAAACCTACAGCAGGCTTGCAGTCAGAGGGCACGGATCTCCATCCTCACTATGGTGAGGACTCAGATGGTGCTTAAGGCAAAAGAGCAGGGTTTTTTTTTTTTTTTGGAGGAAGTCACAATGGCTACCATTAACATTTCTCTCATTTCAGGTGTTTTTGAAGAACCCACTGAGTTAGAGGTGAAAAAAATCAACATAAAAAACCTCCTATTTCCCTTTGGATATACTACAACGTAGATAAACAAGATCATAGACATACTATCTCATATTTGACATTCCTCTCATTCATTTTGTAGTATGTAGACTGCTAGTCCCCTATGACATACACTGTGTACGAGGGTTGTCCAGAAAGTAAAAGCCGATTTCAATTAAACAGTTAAACTCTTCGGCCTGGAACCCACTGAAAACCGCAAACGCAAAACGCAACCGCTAGCGTTTTGTCTGAGCGGTTTGCAAGCGGATTCATGCGCGTTTTTGGTCGTGTTTTGCAACATTGTATTTTTTTCCCCAGCGGGTGCCTAGCGTTTTGCGTTTTTATCCTGATTGGTCCTGTGAATTATTTTTCATTTTGTTACAGTGTGCTGAACCGCAAAACGCTAGCAAAACCGCTCAGTTTAGGTTTTGCTGAGCGTTTCCGCTAGCGGTTCAATACTTTACATTGAAGCGCTAACGCTCCCAAAATGCTGCAGGTCCTGCGTTTGCGTTTCTGAGAAACGCAAACGCTCCTGTGGAAGTTGCCCCATCCATTAACATTAGCCCAGCGTTTTGGCAAACTGCTAGCGTATCGCAGTGCTGCCAAAACGCTGCCAAAAGCGCTCCTGTGGGTTCCAGCCCTTCCAGGGCAAATATCTTTCTTAAAAACTGAACTCAATTTTGATTGCTGGTAACATTACCTTACGAAGGTGTGGAATGCCGAAACATGGTGCAACATTACCAGCACACGAGAGTCCAACGGTAATGGCACCCAGGATCCAATTCCATCTGATCCATCCATTGCCGATGGCCATGACTGTTTGAGGCTGCACCCACCTGGGACATATTGAAGGGCTATATGCCCAGCTACATGCTTGTTTTTACAACCACACAGTAAGTGCATCTTTTATTGCGCATTTTCCTTAATAAAGTGTTATTTCACCACGGAGCACTGCTCCTCTCCACTTTTATTTGAAATCTATGCACTAGCAGGAATAACAGGAAGTAAACCGGGAATAGATTTCAACTGCCTGTGTCCTTGAACATTTGATTTTAGACACAGCATCTGCTGATTATTTCTCTAAAATCAGCTCTATTTATTTAAGCATTTATTATATCTTACTACAAGGTTCTCAATCCCTTTGTTGTAGTAGCATCACACATCACTTGTAGATTAAAGGAGGGATGTGGGCTTCATGTTAATGCTGTTGAACAAGCAGTTACTAGCGTTCTGCAGCAATTTGACAAGCAATGCATGGAAAGGTTAACCTTACAGATGCAAGTTGTATTACATGGAAATTATAACTTTCCTGGCAGATAAACAGCTGTTTCTTTTTGGATAACCCTGGTAGATGCATCCCAGCACCCATATTTTTATAGTTTCTACAGCTAGGATATGGTTATGAAAATGTAGGTACATATCAGTAATATTAAATACATACACAAAATTATATTTATAAAAATTATTTTTCTGGCACATAAAAAAATTTCTGGACATATAAAGATCTTCTGTTGTAGTTTACATCCATAAATAAGGCATGTTCCAAGGTTGGCGCATAGCAAGCCTTGCCACTAAACCTGTTAAACAGAATTAAGGCAGTTCTATGATGCAATAAATCACTTTTAACACAAACATCAAATGCCCAGTCTAACTATGTTAGTGCAATTCCAAGAGCAAGCAGTGGAACCGCTTGGCTTGCCGTCACATTCAGTCAGAAGTTTAAGAATTAATTGCTTTCTGTTCTGGTCTCAGGATGTGGAGTCAGTCACAGAAAGGATAAAATACTGCTGCCCTGTGTATATTACATTCCGTTGTAAGCAGGTCCTCCGCCTCCTTCTGGCACAACCCAGTTAATATTCTGACTTGGGTCCTTGATGTCACAGGTCTTACAGTGAACACAGTTCTGAGCATTGATTTGTAACCGTAAGCCTTCACCTGATTCTAATGGGACATATTCATAAACACCTGTACAGAAAACAAGAGATATTCCAGATGGTTAATGGATGTAGGCATGCAGTAGCTGGTTCTGATTATGCATGGCTAAAAAAGACACATCCAAGGAGGAAAAAAAAAAAAGATCTACTTACCTGGGGCTTCCTCCAGCCCCTGGCAGCCTATCTGACCCTTGCCACAGCTCCGGTGTCACGAGGTCCCCTCGCCAGGTTGGCATCTTCTGGGCCTGCAAAAGTGCTGCACCTGTGCAGAATGTTCCAGGCCACGTGAGCGTGATCAAGAGTTACAGATAGGCTGCCAGGGGCTGGAGGAAGCCCCAGGTAAGTACCGTATAATTATATACTTATAGTTCCGAAGTGCAACTGTCGGTCATAAAATCAAAAATTAATTATTTATTTTTATCTGGTAAACAAGTAATAGGGATGCTAACCAGACAATCCAAAAGTTAAAATCACTATTACTTTTCTTGTTGATAAATGATCATTTCCCAGTTTACCTGACTTATTTGGTACACACAAAATTTGGTACACAAAAAGGAAGTTGCAGGGCATGTTGGGTTGTTCTTTTTTGCTTCTCTAATTCCCCTCAGACTTAACTAATGCGGCCCGATTGGCTGAAGCCTCTTTCCCTCCTGTTTTCCCCTCCCACACCTCTGTTCCTCTCTGATTGGCAAATATTTCTCATGCTGAGACAATGGACTTTCTATAGTGGAGGGTGGGCAATGCATCAGGCAGAGGAGAGTAAGGGAGGAAATGACATAAGGATTGGCTTCAAAATAGCCACACTTAAAGAGACACTGAAGCGAAAAAAAAAATTATGATATAATGATTTGTATGTGTAGTACAGCTAAGAAAAAAAACATTAGCAGCAGAGACACAAGTCTAATATTGTTTCCAGTAAAGGAAGAGTTAAACTCCAGTTATCTATGCAAATTAGCCATTGACCTTTACGACTTTCAAAGTCTCAGAGAACTCTTGAGATAATAAGATTTAAAAGACATTGGCCTCAATTCACTAAGCTTTATCAAACATTTTATCAAACGTTTGATAATTTAAATCATGGGTAAAATCTAATTTTGAATTCACTAAGGTGTTAAATATTTATAGAATGTTTTATCAATAAGCAGTTCAATAAAAATATAACACCTTAGTGAATTCAAAATTAAGCAGGCCATACACTGGCTCGATTCCCGGCCGTTTCGACAGCAGATTCGATTCTGGGATCGAATCTGCTGCCAATCGTTCGCGGTAAACGCAGCCGCCGATCCGATTTCCTCTTGAAATCGGATCGGTCCGTCGATCGCGCCGTGCGGGAAATTACCCTCGATCGCCCGCGGGTAAAGTGCGCGTCGCTAGCGGCGGCCGATCAAGTATACATTACCTGAGGCTGGCTCCCGGGCGTCTTCTCCGCACTGCACGGCTCTGTTCCGGCTCCATCCATCCCGGCGCTTCCTGTGTCACTGCAGTGACCAGGAAGTTCAAATAGAGGGCGCTCTATTTGAACTTCCTGGTCACGGAGTAACACAGGAAGCGCCGTAATGGAGCCGGAACAGAGCCGTGCAATGCGGAGAAGAGGACCCGGAGCCAGCATCAGGTAATGTATACGGGGGGGGGGGGGGGGGGGGGGGGGGGGGGGGGGGGGGGGGGGGGGGGACAGGCGGCAGGAGCAGCTCAGCAGATGGTGAATCGGTTTCAGGCTGAAATCGATTCACAATCTGTTTGCAGTAAAGGCAGCCATACGATCCCTCTCTGATCAGATTCGATCAGATAGGGATCTGTCAGCTGGTCGATCTAATGGCACATCGACCAGTGTATGGCCACCTTTAGAGTTTACCCATGAGGTAAATTATCAAACGTTTGATAAAGTGTTTGATAAAGCTTAGTGAATTGAGGCCAACGGCCTTGATTCATAAAGCATTACCTCATGCAGACTTTCCCGACCACTTAGAAATGTCTCAATTCATAAAGGCTGTTACTGCATGAAAAGCTGACATTACCGACCAGGGAGATAAATTACCGACTTGGCTGCAGTTACCTCCAACACGTCAGTAAATTGTCAGAAAATGTCAATTCATAAAGCCTGCAACAAGCGATAAGCCTGGTGATAGTTACCAACATCTCTGGTGAGGCGTTAACAAGTTACCGACAGCTCTGATGAATGCAAAGTACAGAGAGCCGAAGTCTGCTTGAGCCATCTGTGGAGAGAGCCAGAGAGCCGTCTGTGTGAGTCATTTGAGCAGGCAGGAAAAGTCTGTGCGAGTCATCTTTCTGAGTCATCTGAGTGAGTCATTTGTGCAGGCAGGAAAAGTCTGTGCCAGTCATCTGTCTGAGTCATTTGGGGAGTCATCTGTGCAGGGCAAAAGAGAGAATCGCCACACTGCTCTACTCTACCGCTCAATGGGCTGCGGTAATTTACCGACTTTCAAAGGCAGCTGGGGAAATCTTTATGAATTAGCACACAGACCGGGAGAATACCAAGTGCGGTATTTTCCCGACAAGATTTATTTTTATCGCACTGCTTTTTATGAATCGAGGCCAATGTATCTTTTTTTTCCTCTGCAGGGAAGGTTGTACAGAGCTGGCTAGTGAACTTTTGAACCCATTTAAAATGCGGAGTAGTGTCTAAACTGCAAATATTAGAGAATGATGCAATGTTATAAAAAACACTATATAACTGAAAATAAAAATATTAGAATATTTTCTTTGCTACTAAAATTCTAGTAATTATCCGTACTACACAACCAATTCATTATATCATAATATTTTTTTTTCGCTTCAGTGTCTCTTTAAAGGGCTCTATTCACAATACTTCTCATAAGTGACTTATTTATCACCTTATTGATAAAAAATAACCTTTCAGCACATTTACAAGCAGAATAATCACTCAAAGCAAGTTGTTCCTGATTAACTTCATTTCAATATTACTTTTCTTACCTTAATTATATTATATTTTTGCTCTTTGGGAGCTTAACAATGTAACATAGATGAGATGAAAACAGGTGAAAAAGCTTTGTGAATCATGCGCAAAATGGGAAATGCTAAGAAGGATTTTCTCTTTTTTTACTGTAGAAAAACACTAAAATAATAATGTGACCAGTGCAATACATATGTTGTGTACGTAGAGCAAGTATTTATCTACTTATATATGTGGGTTTTTTTCTGAGGTAGTATGGCTGACAGCTCCTCTTTCAGCTGGAATTTTTTTTATTGACTGAAGTATAAAGGTGGCCATACACTGGTCGATGTGCCATTAGATCGACCAGCTGACAGATCCCTATCTGATCGAATCTGATCAGATAGGGATCGTATGGCTGCCTTTACTGCAAACAGATTGTGAATCGATTTCAGCCTGAAACCGATCACAATCTGTTCAGCTGCTCCTGCCGCCTGTCCCCCCCCCGTATACATTACCTGAGGCTGGCTCCCGGGCGTCTTCTCCGCACTGCACCGCACCGCTGTTCTTGCTCCATCCCGGCGCTTCCTGTGTTACTCCGTGACCAGGAAGTTCAAATAGAGCGCCCTCTATTTCAACTTCCTGGTCACCGGAGTGACACAGGAAGTATAAGCGTACACTGGGACATGCGGAAATGCGGTGCAGCGAGGAGAAGAGGACCCCGGAGCCAGCTTCAGGTAATGTATACATGCTCGGATCGGGCCCGAATCGTACGCCGCAAGCGACGCGCTCCTACCGCCGGGCGATCGAGGGTAATTTCCCGCACGGCGCGATCGACGGTCCGATCCGATTTCGGGAGGGAATCGGATCGGCGGGTGCGTTTAGCGCAAGCGATTGGCAGCAGATCCGATCCCAGGATCGAATCTGCTGTCGAAACGGCCGTGAATCGAGCCAGTGTATGGCCTGCTTAAGTATACCCAGCAAAGTTAATGGATGCACTTGGGGACCAGAAGGTTTTAATGACTGCACTGCATACAGTATTGCAGCCATTAACCCCTTCTGTCCCTTAAGTGCAGCCAATACCTCCTTCAGGCCCACAAGTGCTGCAATTATTCACTTCCTTGTATGCAGCCCAGTATTTCCTCCCTGCCCCTTTCCTTGTTAATTGTTGTGGACAGGACTTTCAGACCTGTGTTTTCTTGCAATTTATTTTCCTCAAAGTATAACTTACCACTCTGTAAATTGCTGCAAATGGGAAAGTCCCTATTAGTACACACATTACGCAGTATGCTCAGTGTTGCCTGTGACTTGTGTACAAGTCGACCCCTATACTTTTATGAAGTGAATCAGACCTACATTTCTAGACTTCTACTTGAGTATATACAATAGATTTTTTTCTTTTCTCCTTGGACCTGTCCTTTAAAGAGACTCAGAGATGACGAACATAATAGATTTATACATACCTGGGGCTTCCTCCAACCCCACCTGCATGGATCGCTCCCACGCCGCCGTTCTCAGCCTTCTGGATCGCCGGTACCGGGTCCCGTAACTTCGGCCAGTCAGGGCCAGTTGATGCAAGCGCAGTGCACTCCCTCCGTACTGCGCAGGCGCCGGAGAAAAGGAGAAAGTCACTGTTCATGCAGAAAACTGACCATGTCTAGCCGAAGTTATGAGACCCGGTACTGGCGATCCAGAAGGCCGAGGACGGCGGCATGGGAGCAATCCATGCGGATAGGGCTGGAGGAAGCCCCAGGTATGTATAAATCTATTATTTTAATTCATCACTGAGTCTCTTTAAGGCTGCACAAACACTTTCCCAGTTGTCCCCCTCCATTTCAGCTTGTGGACAACACACCACTCAGTACCTAACACTGCAGAATGTTCGATACAATTATTATAAAGGACTGTTCACCTGCCCACTGAGAGCTAGGCAGAAGATTTGTAATCAAAAACTCATCTTGCAGAATCACTATACAAGGCAGGAAAACAATTGCTTATGAATGCATTGCGTGAAGTTAAATTCAACTCTGCTCAATAACAAGAACTGATGAAAATGATGAACTCTACACATTAAAAAAACTCCAAGATGGGTTAAATAAAATAATTAATTTAGTTCTATCAGTTACTGCAAGTAAGGGCCGATACATACTAGCGTTGCATTTGTGTTTTGAAAGCTGTATTCTCATTCACTTGAATAAAATTTGTGGCAAAACTGTTCATGGCGATTTTGCTGTGAGGTTACTGTGATTCTCACTCTCACTGTGTATCAGTCCAAAACCTTGAATACTGTTTTTTCCTTGCTTATAATCTACTTCGGAAGATCGCTAAAGACAGCATGTTCTGCCCTGTAAGCACTGCATCATGGAGTGACATTAAAGTGAACCGGAAATGAGCGTGATGTGGAGGCTGCCATATTCAGTTCCCTTTCAACAATACCAGTTTCCTGGCAGCCCTGTTGATCTATTTGGTTGCAGTAGTGTCTGAATTACAGAAACAACACACAGCTACTCTCATCAAATCTGACAATAATGTCAGAAACACTTGATCTGCTGAATGCTTGTTCAAAGTCTATGGGTGAAAGTATTAGAGGCAGAGGATCAGCAGAAGAGCCAGGTAACTGGTATTGCTTAAAAGAAAATAAATATGGCAGCATCCATATCACTTTCACATCGGGTTCACTTCAAAAGGACTTTATCATCTCCAAGGATAAAAAGTGAATTTGATCGGGACAATTTTCTTTTTTTGGGGGTGTATCTATTTTGGTATTCTAGTACCAAATTTTGGGCCTATTGGCAATGTGCCATCAGTCATTGATACTGATCACTTATTATTATTACTGGGGTATAATACATAAGGTCAACATTTTTTTTAAAGAACTGGCGTTTACAAAATATTATGATCATTAATATTTTTATGATGATCACTGATAATATCTCTGCTCTCTTAGGGCTAGAATTATTGTTTTTTAAGTTTTCTTTTGTTTTCAACTAGATTTTCTATATGTCATACAGAAGTTCTTTTAAGTTTTTTTTTACATTACTATAGGATTATACATAATTTAATAATCTTTCATTAAATTTAACAAAATGATTTAATGAGAATGTGTGGCTGAATATTTTCATTCAATGTATTGATTTGCAAAGCTGACCTGATGAAGTTGGTGTTGTCCCACGAAACACATTGCAGTTGTGCCTAATATATCGTTCACCGTTTGTGAATACTACTTCCTCAATAAATAAGTGAATACTCACACTCCTCTCTTGAGTTTTTATTATTTTACATTTCGATATATAAGCGTCTCCTAGTTTATGTTATTGTTTTAGTAAGTTTAACTAAACAAAGACATTTTTCTTTTGCCATGTTCAGTCCTAAAACGCAATCATGTTCATTACTAAAATGTCTCTGAAATATCTGTTTGGCTGTTTTAATGCATCAGGACCAACTGCAACTAAATATAGGCTCTTCTTAATATTCATCTACTCACCTGCAGGGCAGAATCTCTGCTCTGGGCCATCATATATGGCTAGATTGTTATTGACGGGTACGCTGTCATCTCGTAGTGTCAGGTGTGCTGGCTGGTCATGCTCGTGATTAGTACCACTTAATGCAACAGATGACAATAGATCAAAGCTTATCTTCCCATCAGGTTTGGGGTATTCAATAGGTGTGCAATCCTTTGCTGGTTTTAGCTGACCAGAATCCAAACCTGGTGAAGAACAGGGCAGTCATTACCACAATAAAATGAGGGGGGAAAAACCGATTATATGCTCCCATCAGCGAAATCATACATCAGGCTTAAAAGGAATATACTGTAATGAAAAAAAGGTAAGTTTAACTTACCTGGAACTTCTACCGGCCTGCCACAGATGTCCTGTGCCAATGCCGGGACAAAGCGATCCCCTGGTCCCCCACCGCTGCTCGCTTCATGTATTTGCGACTTTAATGCTGCAAGCATCCTAATGAGGCTTCCCACGCTGTCCTCTGGTCCCGCATTGCCAAGGGCTTGTTGGTGATCTGATCGGGGGCCATGCTCCTCTTCACCCAGAAGGGTGGCCGTACTGAGTGAGTACGGCCGCGCCTGCGCAGTAAGCTGGAGCCGTTTGTGTATGAGTTTGTGGCTCTGTGCTATGGCGCAGGCACGGCCACACTCATGCCAGAAGAGGATTGCAGCTGTTATCAGCTGGAGGGTCCACGTGTGGCAACAGGGGACCAGAGGACAATGAGGGAAGCGTCGTTCGGATCCAGAGGCTTCTCCTTGGGTATGTATGTGTTTCTGAACCTGGTATTAGGCTTGGGTTCTACTTGTATATTATGCAACCCCTTCAGTTTAGCCTCTAACCTCTAAAAATAGCTAAAATTAATGCCACAATTTATTTAAAACTACACACCTAGATTATGAATACAGAACTCAGGCCCTCCATAGCATATTCATTAGGATTCTAACAAAATACTAAAAATTCTATTTTTAACCAGATTTATCATGGAGTTTTGTCATATGGAGTTTCTTATTAGATCTATTATGATAATACTAAGTGATTTTATTTAATTAACATTCTAACAAAATAAAAATAGGGAGCATCCACTTTGCCACTAAGCGCAGGTGTTAAAAACTACAAGCACTGCGCAGCTAATTATTCATGAAGGAAGTGGCAATACCTGAGCTATCTATACTGAAACAGAGTACATAGTCCAAGCAAGAAATTTACGGGCAGTTCTGTGCTTACAGTTAATTTTCCAAATGGATTGCCGGCTGCAAATTGAATTGGAAATTCAATTTTTTATTAACATAAAATTACTGTATTAATTTTGTAGGGAAGGTGGAATTTCACTTTAAATGTACTAAATTGACAAGATGCATGGAAGTAAAATACCCCTTGGGTATGGATTGAGGACCAAGTGTTTGTTTCTTTTCAGGAAAGTCATTATTTGCCTATTAGAACATGTGTTTAAACAGGCAAAAACCTAGTTTCCTGAGAAGAGACACACTTAGCCCCACCCTTCTCGCAAGCCTTTCATTGGTTTAGTTTTGATAAGCATCTTCATTCACCAGTTGGCGCTCAAAGGAGGAGCAAAGCATGACCTTACCCAGGAAAGACATGATTTATATTTACAGCACTGCACTTTACTCTTCATTTATGTATATGCCTGTAAGTCAACTATACGGTCAGGTTTTTTTTATTATTATTTTAACAAGCTCATTTAAAGGGGCACTATGGCGAAAAATTGTAAAATTTAAAATATGGGCAAACATAAACAAATAAGAAGCACGTTTTTTCCAGAGTAAAATGACCCATAAATTACTTTTCTCCTATGTTGCTGTCACTTACAGTAGGTAGTAGAAATCTGACAGAAGCGACAGGTTTTGGACTAGTCTATCTCTTAATGGGGGGATTCTCAGGGATTTATTTATTTTCAAAAGCCCTTAGTGAATGGCAGTTGCTCTGTCCAACTGCCAAAAAACTGTGTAGGGATCAGGGAAGCTGGCCAGCATCAATGTTTATATGATTTTTAGGGAGTGTCTTTATAAAGAATAAAAGTCTTGCTGAGAATCCCCTATGAAGAGATGGACTAGTCCAAAACCTGTCGCTTCTGTCAGATTTTTACTGCCTACTGTAAATGACAGCAACATAGGAGAAAAGTAATTTATGGTTCATTTTACTCTGGAAGAAATGTACTTCTTATTTGTACATGTTTGCACATATTTTAAATTTTAAAATTTTTCGCTATAGTGCCCCTTTAAATACAGTATCACATATTTAAAGTCAAGCTTTGTTATGAATCTGTGCATCCCCTGAGCTGAAACAATCTTGCTCTGTTAGGGACAGAGCACACTGTTGCATTGGTCTGGCACCTGTGTTGCTCACTATTGCAGCACTGACCCCATTCAGATAGACTGAATGGGAAAACGCTGCGTTGTGCTCAGAAATGCATGCAGCAGTGTATTGTCAGAACACACTGCTGCACAACGCTTAAAGGGAACCAAGGGCCACTTTTTTTCCTGGTTTCTAATAGCTATAGGAGTTGCAATGTTCACTCCTCCTCTTTTAAAGTGGATCCGAGATGAACTTTTATTTATTGCACAACTGTGTTCCTTCCATATAGTTTATAGGTCATTCCTCAAGCCAAATACTTTTTTTTTTTTTGTTTTAGTACTCTAATCCCCTATAAACTAAACAAGCCTCGCCCACAGCTTCTCCAAAACGCCAAGGCACTCAGACCCATGTAGCAAGGGCTTATGGGAGCTCAGTCTGGGCAGGAGGAGAAGGAGGTTACTAGCCAGAGATTTCAGAGGCAGAGGGGAGGGGGGAGGGGGGAGTGAATTTTTTACAGACTGAGGGGTGGAGATGCAGTTGCAGATTACCTGTGTAATGATGACAAACAGAACATGGCCGCTCTCATTGCATCACAGGATTAAATCAGATTTGCTGTGTGAACTATGTAAACTTTAGATAAGATATATAGACAAGTTACTTGTTATAGTTAGTTTTTCATCTTGGATCCGCTTTAACTGCCCATTATTTATCCAGGGGAAGGTGTGAAAATAGCATTTGTGACTTCTGTTAACTCTTTGAAGCACAGTGTCCAATTTCTCAAAAAAAGGCCTGGTCTTCAGGGGTGTTTAACACTGCAGTCCTCAAGTTGTTAATAGTACCCCCCTCAGACAACTTCTTTGGGTACCTTTATGTTTCAGTGTCCAAGGCTCCTTCCCTCTAAATATCCAGTAGAAAATGCCAGTGTAGAACATGCCTCCATACAATCCTAGCGTGCTATGGCAGGAAGGTCTAATGTTCCTCACGGAATACAGCTCTTTCCACACCCAGGACTTCTTCAGACTCTCTTCATACTCTGGCAAATACAGTCCTACCATCATAAGGATAAGAAAAAAAACACAATTCAAGTGTTAGATCTTGTAGCGCATCCTTGCAAATGCCTACACTTTATTAATACAGTTAGAATGTTTAAGCATTATTTTAAAGAACTCAAGTAGAACATTTCTGTTAGGCAATAACCAGAAAGATCATCACCTTACCTAAATTAACTTATTTTCCTCTTCAAATACGTTTGTTGAATTTTTCAATATTAGAAGCATAACTGATTTTCCATTCTGCACTGGATGTCAGAATCTGGGCGATGGGGCAGCTTCATATTTTGTAATAATCTGCTAGGGAATCTCAGTTTTCCCTGGACCAAAGACAGTTTTCTGGACCTGCATCTACATTCACAATGTATCATATACTGTGCATTGCTATTAAATACTGTATAGACCGTAAACATATGTCAGCCAGGAAGCCTTATTTTATTATTCCAATCACATCATTTACTTTGATCTGACTGATCACCAACAATCATTTCAGGACCACTAAGGCTTAGCTCACACCGCTCATTCCCTCCAAAAAATGCTACATGCAGCACGTTTGCAATTTTAAACAAATTGCAATGCTGTTTTGGGAATATCCTCATAGGGTGACAACGCACTAGCGCTTTGCTGATCTCCTGG
This sequence comes from Hyperolius riggenbachi, assembly GCF_040937935.1. Taxonomy (NCBI): domain Eukaryota; kingdom Metazoa; phylum Chordata; class Amphibia; order Anura; family Hyperoliidae; genus Hyperolius; species Hyperolius riggenbachi. The sequence continues at coordinate 174,783,314 of NC_090646.1, forward strand.
CGATCAGCAAGCGCAACACAATCGCAGACAATGTTAACCAAACCTAAAAGGTCTCCATCAAGACAAGATATAAGACAGTGTTCTATCTTAACACACTTCTTGTAAATATTATTATCATTTTTTTTTTTTTATAGCGGTACCCATTGGCTTTAAAGGGATACTGTAGGGGGGTCGGGGGAAAATGAGTTGAACTTACCCGGGGCTTCTAATGGTCCCCCACAGACATCCTGTGTTGGCGCAGCCACTCACCGATGCTCCGGCCCCGCCTCCAGTTCACTTCTGGAATTTTTGACTTTAAAGTCAGAAAACCACTGCGCCTGCGTTGCCATGTCCTCACTCCCGCTGATGTCACCAGGAGTGTACTGCGCAGACACAGACCATACTGGGCCTGCGCTGTGCGCTTTTGGTGACATCAGCGGGATCGAGGATACGGCAACGCAGGCGCAGTGGTTTTCAGACTTTAAAGTTTGAAATTCCAGTAGTGAACTGGAGGCGGGGCCTGGAGCATCGGTGAGTGGCTGCGCCAACACAGGATGTCTGCGGGGGACCGTTAGAAGCCCCGGGTAAGTTCAACTCATTTTCCCGACTCCCCTACAGTATCCCTTTAAAGCCAATGGGTACCGCTATAAAAAAAAAAAAAAAAAGGTCAGATACTCACCTAAGGGGAGGGAAGGCTCGGTCCTAATGAGCCTTCCCTCTCTTCTCCCGGTGCCCTCTGTGCTGCGCTGGCTCCCCCGTTCGCGTCCGCCGCCGCAGGGACTTCGGAGGTCTTCGGGAGCACTCGGGCTATCGAAGACGGGCCGCTCCATACTACGTACACGCGAGCGCGTCATAGAGGGCGCTCGCGCATGCGTAGTATGGAGCGGCCCCATCCTCGGGAGCCTGAGTGCTCCCGAAGGCTTCCGAAAGCTCCCTTCGGTATGCGGAAGTGGCAGTATTTGACCGAACTGGTCGAATACTGCCACGGGGGATCCTGCGCGGAACCGGGCACCGGGAGAGGAGAGGGAAGGCTCATTAGGACCGAGCCTTCCCTCTCCTTAGGTGAGTATCTGACTTTTTCTTTTTTGAAATGGTAAACATTCACTTTAAAGGATACCAGAGCCCAAATCAACTAGCCAAAAATGGGGGAGCAGGCATATACTTTGACCTGCCCTGATGCCTACCTCTTCATTCTCTTTTTAGCCCCCGCTTCCTACCTAAATGCCCTCTTCCGGGTCGCCAGAGTCAGGCACTACTGCTCAGGCATCTGGCCAGGCTGCATACATCGCACAGTACGCGCCCATGGCCAGGAGCACTCTGTGCATGCGTATGACATCATGCGCATGATGTAGTGACGTCATACAAAGAGCGCTCCCGGCCATGGGCACGTGCTGTAGGACACAAGCAGCCCGGCCAGCGCAGTTGTGCCCGACTCCGGTGACCTGGAAGAGGCTGCCAGAGGGGCATTTAGGTAGGAAGCAGGGGCAGAAAGGAAATTATTTGGGCTCTGGTATCCTTTAATTAGGCGGATAAGCATTAATCCACACTAATTAGGACTTAATATAAAGTCATTATAAGTACACTAACAGTGTCACATTCTACAAAAAAAATAATAATAGCTGTTTAAACAACCCTAACAGCAGACCTCATTCTGTAATAGAATCCAAATATACTACTAAAAGCAGTACATTATAAAATCTCCTACTGTATAACCAGGTATTTGTTTAGATCTAATTTTGTTAGTAGGACAAATAGCAAATACAGCAAAAGCAAGTCAGCTTTCTTCAACATTCAGTAGCTGAATGTGAAGCATGTATGCCATTTCTGTGTAGCACAAGTTCTGCTTCTTCTGTAACATCAGTCACACAGGTGCAGAGAAGAGCCATGTGTCACTGCAGTACTGTAATGTGGGCAGCTACTGTTTACTGTCTACAAGCTGGCTCAGATAAGCTTTTCAGTAAAACACAATGCTACAATGTCCTAGCTGAGCTGGTTCCAAGTCAAACAATTCCAAAGGCCAGCTATATATCTGAAGTGAGGGCTGGTTCTCACTCGGCGCTTTGCCCGCGATCGCGTTTGGCTCCGAGATTGCGATTTGAAGGCAAAATGTCGCGATATGCGCTTGTGATTCCTGTTAAATAGAATGGGAATCACAGAGCAATCGCCCCCAAAACGCTTCATGCAGCATGTTTGCGATTGATTGCAATGGCAACCGCTGCAGTGTTGATGTATCCATAGGGATACATTCTAGCAGAGCTTTGCTGATCGCCGGCGATGAGCAAAGCGCTAAAGAATCGTCCCAATGTGAAGCAGCCCTGAGTCTTTTGTTGTGGTATACCTAGTCAATCTAACCTACCAGAAGACTGCTTGGCATGTTACATATTAAGCCATACGGGTATGTTAAAGGGAATTCGAGGTGAGAGTGATATGGAGGCTGCCATATTTATTTCCTTTTAAACAATACTAGTTGCCTGGCAATTCTCCTGATCCTGTGTCTCTTATGCTAGGTACACACAATACTTTTTTGCGTTCCATAGATAATTTCCGACATGTCCGATATTACTTTTGATTGTTTTACTGTTCGATTTCTCCTAGAAGTGAATCGCCTCCCAGAGGCGCTTAACTTGAAACCTTGTGCAGATGGTTTGATACTCCTCCCTATATTGCCTGATGAAGTGGGGTTGAACCTGCAAAACGCGTTGCATTTCTTTTTGGAGTTCCTAATAAATGTGTTTGACTGAATCGCAGTTGTTGCCGTGTCTGCTTGAGGGAGGTAAGACCACCACTTCCTCCTTCAATTTTGCCATTTAAGTTGATTTTTAAGCTCATTTAATCTAATCTTATACTTTTAGCGCCTCTGTTCATTGTATACAATAGAAGTGAATGGAAATTATTAAGATAAGAGAATCGAGCGGGAAATTTAGCAGAAAAACTAATCAAAAATCGATCGAACGGAAAATCGACTGAAAAAAATGTATCATGTGTACCTAGCATAATGCTTTTAGCTATAGAACCTAAACAAGCATGCAGCAGATCAGGTACTCTGACTCAGCTAACTCAGATTTTACTGGATTAGCCATATGCTTGTTCCAGGGTTTTGACTCAGACACTACTTATGCCAGAAGATCAACAGGACTGCCAGGAAACTGGTATTGTTTACAAAGAAATAAATATGGCAGCCTCCACATCCCTCTCACCTCAGGTTCCCTTTAAAGAACTAAACATAAACAGAAGTACAAGACAATGGGGCCTATAGATAAAGTGGAGAACAACATTTTGTTTCTACTTTTGAAATCCTGACCACCACTTTTATACACCATAACAGATGGGAACAGGTTTAGTTGCCTGATGATCAAGATTTAAATAAATATTGTATTTCCATACTGCAATTACCCTAAAGTCATTAGAAGCTCCATTCACTTAAATGGAGAACTGTTTGTCACTCATGACCGTTAGTTCTCACCTTGACCTTTATCTTAGAAGTAGCAGTAAACAGCCCACTGAATGTCATGGTGGGAAATGACTGCTACTTTTTATAGTAGCACTCTGCATCAGCAACAAACATTGCTTGTTCTCCCTTGTTTTTATGATGTTCTCCATTGTTCTTTGTGGCTCTAGTCCTAAAGCAGGTGCCAATAAGTACCCTTATTTGGTGGTGAAGTGGGGCTCTTGCTTAAAACGGGTGATCATTCAGCTGATCTCCACTTTCACAAATGTTAATAAGAAAAATTGTTATAAATGGGTCCTTAAATAATCTGAATTTGTCAAACCTTCTGTACTTGACTGGAGGTTTTCATCTGTCAGTTGCTTAAAGATGGCTTCTGCGGCCAGCATGCCACTCTTCATGGCTGTATGAGTGCCTTTAATTTTTGGTACATTCATGAAACCAGGACTGCAGCCAACCAGAACGCCACCAGGGAATACCAGCTTTGGCAGGCTCTAAAATATAAAGAAGATATACAGATTTACAGCATCCAAACAGAAGTTATGAAAGCGGATACTGCCTAGAAACTCCAAGAAGTTTGATTACATGTGATTTATCTCACTTGTGTAGATCAGGCTTCAGAGACTGAAAAAAAAACCATATAAATAAATAAATAAATTTAGTGCAAATGCAGGTGTATTCTGAGAGACTGTTGAGAGATTAGTGTCATTTACATCTCTTGATCAGAAATCAATTAAAACTGTGGCCCTAGTCTAATGCAAAGTCACTATCCCAAAACACAGATCAGGTGCGCTGACTTTGACTGAACTAGCTGCATGCTTATTGCAGGGGTGCCACTCAGAATACAGTGAACACCGATACATAAGCCAGGCAAATAGATTTGCTTGGATGACAGAATGACAATTCTGTGTTCAGGCTGTGCCTCCCACATTGTATTTATTTATTTTTTTTGCTACGTTTGTTACTGTTTGTCTACAGTTTGTACAAAGTGTTGCCAGTATATAATGAAAGGGAACCTGAAGTGAGGAGACCCACTTAAGGTTTTATAAACACCTATGTAGTGCAGTCTTTCTTAACCTTTTCACCCAGGAGGAACCCTTCAAATAATTTGTGGATCTCAAGGAACCCCTGCATAGTGTGTGTGTGTGTGTGTGTGTGTGTGTGTGTGTGTGTGTGTGTACGTGTGTGTCTACGTGTGTGTGTGTGTGTGTGTGTACGTGTGTGTGTGTGTGTACGTGTGTGTGTGTGTACGTGTGTGTCTACGTGTATGTCTATGTGTGTGTGTGTGTGTGTGTACGTGTGTGTACGTGTGTGTGTGTGTGTGTGTGTACGTGTGTGTGTGTGTGTACGTGTGTGTGTACGTGTGTGTGTGTGTGTGTGTACGTGTGTGTGTGTACGTGTGTGTGTGTGTGTGTACGTGTGTGTGTGTGTGTGTACGTGTGTGTGTGTGTGTACGTGTGTGTGTGTGTGTGTGTGTGTACGTGTGTGTGTGTGTGTACGTGTGTACGTGTGTGTACGTGTGTACGTGTGTGTGTGTACGTGTGTGTGTGTGTGTGTACGTGTGTGTGTGTGTGTACGTGTGTGTGTGTGTACGTGTGTGTGTGTGTGTGTGTACGTGTGTGTGTGTACGTGTGTGTGTGTGTGTGTGTGTACGTACGTGTGTGTGTGTGTGTGTGTGTACGTGTGTGTGTGTGTGTGTACGTGTGTGTGTGTGTGTGTACGTGTGTGTGTACGTGTGTGTGAGAGAGAGAAAGTGAGAAATTTTTGTAGAATGCACAGTCTTTAAAAGAAGGTGTGGCTAAAACTTTACGAAATTGTAACAGCCTCCTTATTTAACCCCAAATTCCTGCTCTATAGTTCTACACATTATAGTAGCCTGTGTTAGGGTTTTTTTTATTATAGTTCATAGTTATAGTGCTCCCCAATAATAGGGCATGTATTATACTGCCTCATTATCATACGGTTTTTTATTATTACTGCGCTTCTTATTACACTGATCCCCAATCTAGCCCTTCTTTTTCACCCGCCAACTGAGGCCTGTCTCACTGGAGGGAGAAATACCAGGAAACCCCTGAAATGTCTTCATGGAACCCTGTGATTCCAGGGAACCCTGGTTGAGAATGTCTGACACAGAGCTTTCCCTCTCCTAAGTCTGTCCTGTTATTTTGCCCGCTAGGTTGAATAGCTCTGAGGTACTCCTTGGGTAGCCTTTGGAACTACTTGCACCCATGAGTAGTTGCAAAGGCAAGCGTATCCATGTTGCACACATGCAAGTCAGGGCTCTTTCATGCGCAGAGCTGATACACCCGTCTTTGGAAGCCGTCATGGGCGTGAGTACTTTCGAAGGCTACCTGATGAGTACAGAGACACAGTCAGGCATAGAACTTCAATGGGGGATGGTGCTGGAACAACGGATATACTGAGGACCAGGAAAGCTCTATGGTATCCAGAGCTTTCTCTCTATTTAGGTATGAACCAAACCTAAAGTGAGTTTTCTCACTTCAAGTTTGCTTTAAAGGATAATACTACTATTTGGGTACAAAATATACAGTACATCCTCGAATGTAAGTCGACCTTGTGTACAAGTCGACTCCAATATTTGACCCCCTTAAGCTGGAATTTTTTATTGACTCAAGTATAAAGTCTACTCAGCAAAGTTAATGGCTGCTCTTGGGGACCAGGAGGTGTTAATGACTGTACTGCATAAGTATTGCAGCCATTATCCCCTCCTTAACGTGCAGCCAATAACTTTTCCAGGCCCCCAAGTGCAGCAATTATTCACCCCCTTCCTGCAGCCCAGGTTCCCCCCTGCTTCTTTCCTTGTTATTTGTTGCGGCCAGGACTTTCAGACCTGTGCTTTCTTGGCCTTTCCTTTGTCAAGAAAGTCTCACTTACCACTGGGTAAATTGCTGCAAATGGGAATGTCACCAATAGTACACACAGTGTTGATCATGACTCGTGTACAAGTCGACCCCTATACATTTATTTAGTGAGTAAGTCCTAAATTTCTAGACTTATAGTCTAGTATATACAGTAGGCTCTGTTCCTGCTTGAGCCAGACCACGTGCGGCCAGCGGAAGCGGACATTGTAGCATCCGCCCCAATGGTCTGACTGTTACCCAGGGAAGATGCATTACCCTCTTAAGCTATATCAGGAAACACACCTGCCTACTAAAGATTATCGCAGACTGCTTAGAAGTGCAGTCCGATTATCGCAGTGGATCTGTGGGATCCATTGCACAATGACAGGAGTGAATGGCTCCAATTTATAAAAGAAGAGCCGGTCACAGTGCTTTAAGCAATAAGCAGAAAACAGAAAAAAAAATTGTCTGTTCTCCTCTCAACAGGTAACTGAGCCTCAATGACTTTCAACAACTTAGAATAAGGACATGTAGTTAATGCAATGATAGTACACCCAGATGGGAATGGAAATTTTGCAGTTACCTGGAATCCACCTTCATTCAGAGCACGGGCTCCATAGGCAATTCTTGTTCCACCTTCTAAAGTAGGAGCAACAGAGGGGTGATGCTTCCACCTTTGGAATTCTCTGAATGGGCTTAAGTATGGATTCTGATAATCTAAACCAACCTGAAACAAAGACACATTACAATAAATAACCAGACTTGAGAAGCTTTTCACTTTCCATAACAAAATAATTGTGGAAAGTGGTTTCAATATGTAAAGGTTATGTACTGGACTGCAAACGCACATACTTTTTATCTGGCTAATAGGTATACAACTTAAAAGTAATTCCAAGCTAAATTTTTACAAACTATTTACTAAAGCTGGCCATATATACATTGATTTATATCTATGATACAACGAGCCCCACCCATTGTAATTTCCATCGATTTGCATCAAAAGTAGACTGAAATCCAGATGATAAATTTAAATCAATCGGAAGTGAAATCGGCCACCCCCATAGTGTTGCGCTGTCTCGAACAATGCAACAATGCAACGCTACAGATTCAGATCAGAGAGGGAATGATATGATAGCCACATTGCGTTGCACTCTAAAAGTGTATGGTCAGTTTTACAGGGCCACTGAAGTTCTACAAGAAAGGCTCCGTCTTTTAATGGAAGTTTATGTAAAATAACAGCTGCAATGATGTGTTTGAGAAAGAAAAAGAAAGAAATCCTACCACAAATCCAAGTGCCACAAGTGGTTCTCCCTCATTGAGGTGATACAGGAATGATCCACCATAGGTGTGTCTATCCAGTGGCCAGCCAACTGTGTGCTCAACAAGACCAGGTTTCCACTTCTTCTCGTCAATTATCCACAGCTAATTAAGAAATATGAAACTCAGTTTACACTCATTTTTCAAGTGCGTGGTTCTTTAAAACTTAATTGTTCAGCAACAATACTCACAAACCCTTCTCTTAACCTTTAAAGCATCTCTCTCACCATGATCTGAAGTGTGTACACATGGTTAACAGGCAGCAGGACTGGTTGTTAACCAACTAAAATTCTCATATTTTCCTCTCATTTCATGGTAAAGAATTGTTTCCTCCAGCCCCTGGCAGCCGCTATGTCTAACATAGCAACTACCACGGGCGGGAGGAAACCCCAGGTAAGTAGTGCTTTTTTTTTTTAGCTGCTCAGATGCTTCTTTTAAAGGACAACTGGAGTGAAAAGAATATGGAGGCTGCCATATTCATATCCTTTTAAACAAGACCAGTTGCCTGGCAGCCCTGCTGATCTACTTGGCTTCTGTAGTGTCTGAATCACAGCAGAAACAAGCATGCAGCTAATCTTGACAATAATGTCAGAAATACCTGATTTGCTGCATGCTTGTTCAGGGGCTATGGGTAAAATATTAAAAGCAGAGGGTCAGCAGGATAGCCAGATAACTGGTATTGCTTAAAAGGAAATAAATATGGCAGCCTCCATATCCCTCCTACTTTAGCTATCCTTTAAAAAGATTGTGCCTAAAAGGAGCATGCTGAGGGCTTACATCAGCTGCCTTTTCAGTAATTTTTATTGAACAAGCTGGGAGGTTCCGTTAATTTAGGCTGGTGAATACCTAGATCATATCGACCGTAATTCCCCCATGTACTCCTAGTTGTAGGTAGATGAAAGTGAGGATATGTTTCTCTGACAAAAAATTTACTCAAAATGTCAGTTGAAGCTAAATGGGCAGTGCCACCTGCATGATGGTACATACGCCAATCAGCAGGGCAGGAAGTACTGACACCTCTTTGAAAAAATAAATCATATTTTAACTTTTTTTGCTAAGCGGTCATAGCATTTCATTAACATGTACAGCAGTAACATAAACAATGTTTATTGTACTACTTAAAGCAAACCTGTGATTTTATGGGAGAGAAAACTTAGATACTTACCTCAGTAAAGGGAAGCCTCAGGATTCTCCAAAGGCTTCCCACTTCTTCCTCCAGACCATCACCATTTCCCGGGATTCTGGGAAAGTTTGTATCGCCACAGCACAGGAGGATAACAACTAGTACCTGTGCACTAGCAGAGCCCAAGAAGCACCCTGCTACTGCCCAAGCTTGAGCCATCCTCTGCCTGTGCAGTGCGGTCACGCTCCATCAACATGCCCTTGTCCAGGAGGTTTTAGGGGGTCCCAATTTTGGAAAGATGATGTGGAGGGGGATGGGGGATTATCCAGAGGCACTAAGTGGGGCACTTTTTGTTTCCTTAAAGGACAACCGAGGTGACATGTGACATGATAAAATAGACATGTGTATGTATAGTGCCAAACAGACAAATAACTATGCTTTGTTCCTTTTTTTCTTTCTCTGCTTGAAAGAGTTAAAATCAGTTATGCAAGTGACAGTTTCTGTCCGGGACGGGACTGGGTCAGACTATAGCATAACACTCACTGATTAGTAATTACAGCCATAAAATACTTTCCAGTCGGTAAATGGCTTCTGAGAGCAGGAAATAGACAAAAAGGGTCAATAATTCATAGATTTGAGTTCTAGCAAACTTCAATGAAGGTATCATTAAGCAGAGACAATGAAACAGTAAAAACACTTAAAAACTAGATTTAAATATAAAATAAAATTGTGGGAAATCTAAAAAAAAAGTCATTTTTAGGAGGATGGATACGATAGTTTTTCTCATCAGTTTATTTTCACCTCGGATGTCCTTTAGGTGTCTAGCTGTATAATTGTACAGAACAGCTGGGAAGAACAATGCTTATTCTAGCTGGATAGTCCAGATCTTTGTGTCACATTTCGACACCCAATAATGAGAGAATAGGTCATACTCTACCTCTTTCAGACCAATGGCGTATGTCTGTGGTTCACAGTTCTCTCTGAGATTGAAAGTCTTGTACAACTGTTTGGCGAGATGCCCATGGCAGCCTTCTCCAAATATTGTTACTTTAGCATGGAGTTCCAGACCTCGCTCAAATGTTGACTAGAGGAATACAAAAAAAACATTAACATGATAGGGCACTGACTGTAACGCAAAGAATGTGAGTCAAATAAATTATGAGATGGTCTCAAATTACTACATTAAAAAGAAGCCAGCAGTAATTTATTCACATCACTCATGTATCCTCATGTACAGATAAAACAATATACAGATGGTTTTGTGAAAAGATGGCTACACTACAGAATCACTTGGGCTTCTGCAAAGCTGTAATTCTAACTGTCAGCATGGATATATGGAAACTGCAAACACATGGGTGCAGGACATGGTTTTACCTTTGGCGAGCCATCCTTGTGAATGCCAACATCATTTGTTGCTATGCCTTTGACACTGCCATCTTCATTGAAAAGCACCTAAAAGCAAAGAAAATGTTTTTTTCAGATAAAAAATGTTTCCATAGCAGAACCTGGCATAAAGAAACCTTTTCAAAAATAAAAAAAGTTGAGGTTTGGTGATAATACCAATGGTTCTTTTTAATCACAGAAATAAAATTTCATTTGTAAACATCACCTATTTTGCTAATGTTTAACTGCCATGATTCTGCAACCAACTCCCACCAAAAAGGAAGTACCAATCAGCCATTTAGCTCATTTTATATTAGCATCCAGGAAGGTTATTTTTAAGAAATGAATATATCCTAGGGCACCATCAGTGTGGGAAGCATATGGTCAACCAAGACAGACTTGATACCCTTACCAACAAGGATGAGAAAAAGTTTTACACAAAAAAAAAAAAAAAAAAAAGGAAGTCCTTTATATTGGCTACTTTTTCTAGAGGAGAGATCAACTACTTAGGGAAGATTTCAAATACACTGAATGGTACAATATGACACTTCTTAAGGGTTCACCAGGAGGTCTGGATATTATAGGATATATTTTAAATACAAATATATATTTTAAATGTAAAAGTAAAGCTATATTTTATTTTTACATCTGATAGCTAAATACCATTTGTATAGATGTGTTATCATAACAGCATCCTACAAACCAACTCTAAAGGTGGCCGCACACGATACAATAAAATGATCCAATTTTACAGCAATTCGATAAAAACGATCGGATCTCCCGGAAAAAAAACGATAGCTTTTTTTTCCCATTCGACTGAAAAATCCGATCGTATTTCCCGGTTTCGGCGATTTTTATCGATCCGGAACGCCAGATATTTTTCTTCAATCTTTCTACAGATTGTATGGTGTGTGTTAGGTTGTCTATTTATTAATATACACACCCTAGCAATTTTGTCAGAGTTTCCAATAATTTTTATCATAATTGGGGAAAAATTGAAAATTGAACATAAGTGTGTGGTACATTGTAACATTTCAAAAATATGACCAGTCAGAAAAATTGATTGCAATTCTTAAATTGAACAGATATTTAAAAAATTGTATAGTATGTGGCCACCTTTAAGCTCCCACAAAAACACAATGAGAGTTATTACCTTCAAGTAGGGACTTGGAACAGTAGTGAATATTCTTAAGGTGGCCACACATCATACAATTTTTTAAATATCTGTTCAATTTAAGAATTGCAATCAATTTTTCTGACTGATTGTAACATTTCAAAAATATGACCAATGTAACACACACACACACACACACACACACACACACACACACACACACACATTTTTTTTTCCCCAATTATGATAAAAATGATTGGAAACAAAATTGCTAGGGTGTGTATATTAATAAATTGACAATCTAACACACACCATACAATCTTTAGAAAGATTGAAGAAAAATATCTGGCATTCCGGATCGGTAAAAAAAAAATCGAAGAAAACGGGAAATCCAATCGGATTTTTCAGTCAAATGAAAAAAAGCTTTCGATACGTTTGGGAGAACCGATCGTTTTTATCGAATTGCCGTAAAATCGGATCATTTTATTATATCGTGTGTGGCCACCTTTAGATGAACCAGTACTCCAAACTTTGTGTAGTTGAAACTAAGTAAAAACTCTAAACAAATATAGGCTTCAAGTATGATCAGTGTTTAAAACACTGCAGTAAGGGTTTTGCAGTGAGTTCTCTACTGTGTAACCTTTCCTGGGCATAAAAGTTCAGGTTAAAGCAAAAATACATTTTGCACAAGATAACTAATAAGGCAGACGAACGTTAAAGGGAAGGTTCACGCAGGAGCTGTAAAAAATAGAAATCAAGATCTAGGATCTAACCACAGCTGCAGAAATAAATGCAGAATTTGCTAAATACTATAAAACATTATATGCTACCAAATTCCATCTTTCCATTAATGATCTACAAAACTATCTTGACAGTATTTCTCTGCCGGAACTGTCTGACGAACAAAAGACCGGTCTTGACCTGCCGATTACTGGGGATGAGATAACCAATGCCATAGCCACGCTACAATCAAATAAAACCCCAGGCCTAGATGGTATTCCATCAGAGTTCTACAAACAGTACTCTGAAATGCTCACTCAACAACTACTTGACCTCTTCCAAGATCCTGAAAACACACAATCACTACCTGACTCTATGCAAGAGGCATTGATAGTAGTCCTTCCTAAAGGGGGGAGAGATCCGCGTTTGTGTTCTTCCTACAGACCCATTTCCTTAATTAATATGGACGCAAAAATCCTAGCCAAAATCCTAGCAAACCGACTGAAGCCACTACTAACTACTTTAATACACCCCGACCAGACGGGATTCATGCCAGGACGGGGGACGGATATAAATATCAGACGACTATTTGTTAACCTCTCTGTGAAACACGACAACCCTGGCCATAGAGTGATAGTCTCACTAGATTCAGAGAAGGCTTTTGACTCTGTGGAGTGGCCTTATTTGTGGATGCTTCTTCAGAAATTCGGGGTGGGACCTAAATTCTTACGTTGGGTGAAACTATTATATGCCACTCCCAGAGCAAAAGTCCTTACCAATGGTATGATCTCAGATACCTTTAACCTACAAAGGGGTACGAGACAAGGGTGCCCCTTGTCTCCCTTCCTATTTGCGCTGGCCATAGAGCCACTTGCGCAAATAATACGGAAAACAGATGAGATTCAGGGGTTAAGAATAGGCAATTTGACTGAAAAAGTTGCACTAAACGCGGACGACCTCCTCTTATTCTTGGGAGACGCCAATAATTCATTAACAACTCTTTTATCTATAATGGAGAGATTTGGAAAATATTCCGGTTTGAAAGTTAATTGGGGGAAGTCATCACTTTTCCCAATAGATCCAGACACTCAAATAACAGCCAGTGATACTCCTCTTCAATGGGTCTCCACGTTTAAATATCTAGGTATACAAATTAAATATCCCTTGGAAGAGTATATTAAGATAAACCTAAATCCGATTATTGAATCATTAGATAAACACTGTCACACCTGGGCTGGTTTGCCTCTGACGGTTATGGGGAGGTCTAACTTGATCAAAATGCTGTACCTGCCACGTTTCACCTACGTATTTCGGCAGACCCCTACATGGATTCCTAATTCTGTGTTTAAAAAAATTGAAAGAATCTTACTGAAATTTCTATGGGCTGGAGGCATGCCTCGTATATCCCTAACGACTCTTCAGCTACCTACTGCTCTAGGAGGTATGGCCCTTCCAAACTTTAAGCTATACTGTTGGGCAGCGGCTCTGGTAACGGTCAGATGGTGGTTCGCCCAGGATGACAGGAACACAGCCTCTATGTTAAAGGCTGCAGTGGTGGGTTCTCTGGAGGGGCTTACACTGCTGCCATTTAGGGGGGCTAAAGCCATCACTAATTTACCTGGACCCATGATCTTTACTATTAAAATCTGGGAAGCTGCCAGGAAAAAATATGCGCAACCTGATGTATACTCACCCTACACTCCTTTATGGTGCAACCCCCATCTAACACATTTTCAACAAATACCTGATCCTATTCAATGGGCACGGTTTGGAATTACATGGCTTAAGCATATAATTGTAGAAGGGCGATTGTCTTCCTTTGATATTCTGAAACAAGAATTCTCCTTAACCAATAAGATGTTTTTTAGGTACCTTCAAGTGAGACATGCAGCCAATTCACAATTTAGTACAAATATCACACTTAAATCTGACCCACTAGAGGCTCTTCTATTACAGAAACACTTAGACTCTCCTCTCTCTGCAATCTACTCGACTTTAATAGACACCTCAACTCCTAGGGTGACTAAGGTACTTCAGGAGTGGCAAAATGATGTACCAGACTTGGAGGAGGGGGAATGGAGGGATATGCTGGAGGATTCGTCGTCCTACCTGATATCCATAAAAGACAGGCTCGTCCAACTTAAATTTATCTTTAGGATATACTATACCCCCATAAGATTGGCACGTATGTATCCAGGAAGATCTGACAAATGCCCTAGATGTGATCATAACTCAGCAAATTTTATCCATATGATATGGACATGTCCGCAATTGCAGACCTATTGGACACAGGTGAATGCGGTTCTCCAAAAAATCTTTGAAAGACCACTTGCTCTTAGTCCTAAAACGCACCTTTTAGGTATAGCAGGAGATATAGTCCCCAGCAGGAGACTAACGATACTATGGGATCTTTTGTGTTTTTACGCTAGAAAGAACGTTATCCTTCATTGGATAAGGCAGGGCCCCCCAACTGTTCCGGAATGGATAACAATGATAAATTCTGTCCTGCCAATGTATAAACTAACTTATTTACAGAGAAACTGTCCCCTCAAATTCGAGAGCATTTGGATACCGTGGATAGAATACCTTAAAAACCAAGGTATTGATTATGTTTCACAAAACTAATCACATATATCAATTTGTGTATTGGCATCGGGGGGTTATTGGGGGTCAAGATCGTGAGACAAAGGGGTGGGGGGTGGGGAAACTGAGATATGTTAAGGTTGTTAATTTCATGTATCTATACGTGTTCATGTCATTGTTATGTTTTTGTGGAAAACTCAATAAAACTTATTTGTCAAAAAAAAAAAAAATAGAAATCAAAATCCACTTACCCGGGGCTTCCTCCAGCCCGTGGCAGGCAGGAGGTGCCCTCGCCGCCGCTCCGCAGGCTCCCGGTGGTCTCCGGTGGTGATCCCGACCTGGCCAGGCCGGCTGCCAGGTCGGGCTGCTCCTGCGCTCCAAGTTGCGTGTCACTTGTGCGCGCTTACGTCATCTGACGTCCTCCGGGCTGTACTGCGCAGGCGCAGAACTTCTGCGCCTGCGCAGTACAGCCCGAAGGACGTCGGATGACGTCAGCGCGCACAAGTGACACGCAACTTGGAGCGCAGGAGCAGCCCGACCTGGCAGCCGGCCTGGCCAGGTCGGGATCACCACCGGAGACCACCGGGAGCCTGCGGAGCGGCGGCGAGGGCACCTCCTGCCTGCCACGGGCTGGAGGAAGCCCCGGGTAAGTGGATTTTGATTTCTATTTTTTACAGCTCCTGCGTGAACCTTCCCTTTAACTGTGAAAAGGCTACACTTACCTCAGCTGCTGCATAGCCAGGGTAGATTTCCACCCCCAAAGCTTCTGCCTGCTCTCCAAGCCAGCTCACAAAATGTCCAAGCCTCACAATGTAATTGCCATGATTATTCATCGGAAGTCCTAAACAAGCAAGTAAAATAAGTCAAGGTGATAAAAAGATAAACATTTTCAGCTTCAAAATGACTTGCTGCAGTAGGTTTCATAGGTAGCATTGCCTCAGGAACTTAAACAACAATGGAACAAATAAACACTTTCATCCTAAGCTTACCGAAAACCTAAATACAAAGTGGTAAATTGGTATTTTTGAATATGACAGGCGAAGTTGTCCTGGTTTCAAGCAAGCACACTTCGTTGGCACCACAGGCTATATCTGGAAAATCATAGTTGGCGGAAGATTGAAATGTAAGCACAATTTTTACCCTCCCTGGTGTTACATTTCCACAGGAATTTTGCACCAAAAGTAGTACAATTTTAAATGAATTTCTGGTACTTATCCGTTAGCCGGGCGCATCCGGCAGGTGGCGCTGTTGTAGCGAATTTCGATGCGCTGGGTTGTATCTAATTCCATTCATACTTCAACGTAGTACTGTGTGAATGGAAGCGCCGCAGGTGGCGCTAATTACATTGATACGTTTATGGCAAGGAACACATTGTATTTGAAGTGGCTGGCACTTTTACATGGAATTCAAATGAAGGCGGCGGCAATGTAACAGATGAAGCCGCCGCCTTCGTCTGTTCTTCTTCTCCCCCTTTGCCCTCCTCTCGCTTCTACAATGCTGGCAGCCTGCGGGGACATGCGTCTCCCCCCAGAGTCGTTCGTCGCGGCAGGAAATCCTGCTTGTTTCCTTGCGACGAACGACTGTGGGGGGACAGGCGTGTCCCCCCCCCCCCCCCCCCCCCCAGCTGGCAGTGTTGTTGTATAGTTGAGAGAGGGCAAAGGGGGAGAAGAAGAACAGACGAAGGCGGCGGCTTCATCTGTTACATTGCCGCCGCCTTCATCTGAATTCCATTAAGTGCCAGTGCCGGCCACTTCAAATACAATGTATTCCTTGCCATTAACACTGTATTGTTATCAACGTATCAATGTAATTAGCGCCACCTGCAGTCCTTCCATTCACACAGTACTACATTAACTAAGTATGAATGGAATTAGATACAACCCAGCGCATTGAAATTTGCTACAACAGCGCCACCTGCCGGATGCGCCCGGCTAACGGATAAGTACCGAATTTCTTTATATTGTAAGTATTTTTGTGGACCTCTTGAAAGTTGCGGTCTTGCAAGCCGTCTGAAACCATGCATACAATATAAAAAAAAGCTCTTACGTTTTGCGAAACTTTTTTTTTTATAGTTTTATGTTTGCTGCTATGAGCAGTAGAGCTGCCCATAGCATTTTGGGTTTAAAAAAAAAAAAAAAAGTCAATTTTTTTGTATTGGATTTAATACAGTTGTTTGTATTGAATCTAATACAAAAATTTAGTACACTGCCCTCACAGCCAGAAGATGACTGTGTTTCTTGGTTGAAATGTTTGAGCTGGGGTGCTGGTGGTGGTAAAACACACACACACACACACACACACACACACACACACACACACACACACACACACACACACACACACACACACACACACACACACACACACACACACACACACACACACACACACACACACACACACACACACACACACACACACACACACACACACACACACACACACACACACACACACACACACACACACACACCAGTACTGTGTCATGTCTCTTCAGTTCTTCCTGGCAGATGCATTGTTCTGTGCTTCCATATCTCTAGCTCCTGATCACAACATGCATTCAGAAACAAAGGTATGCAGGATAGAGCATGTGTCTGTCAGAAAGACTAAAGGAGACCTGAAGCAGCACTGCTGCAGGTAAATATTAAACTATTGCACTGTGCTACTTTACAGAAGGGGGAGGAGTTGGCCCCCCACGGTCACTATAGTTACGCCACTTTATTTGAGACTGTTTAATAAATGTTAAATCTTAATAAGCAAATTGGCCCGCAAATTTGACTAAGTTTTAGATTTAGTCCCCTTATGTAATTGAGTTTTACACCCCTGCATTAGAGGTTGAGAGTATACTCTACATACATTCTATAAAGAAGGAATCCAGAGTTAAAAATCGCTCCACACTGTGTCACAGCATGCCAGACTGAGAAGAGCATACATGAACTCTAAACCTAAAGATGTCCACAGACTGCTTACCTCCTATAACTCTATCCCAGCCCCAGTAAATCAACCTCACAGAGCCCCAATGCATTTACACAGACCATGGCAGGTGTCTAATATGTAAACAGTCATATATAAGCTAAAAGGTGTCTGCAAGACTTAAAATAAAACAAACTGCACTTAAAACGAGTAGGGCTGTAACCAGTGCAAACTCTGAAAAAATAAGTGTTCAAAGCTATCCATCAGAATTGTTAAATGCATCTGCAGTGATACAGATAAAATGTATATGAACTGCTAAAGAAAAAATAAAGTTGCACATCCTTTAACAGAAATCCAGAAAGCAATGTGTCTTTCCTGACTGAGGACTAATAAACAGTCCTCTGAACTTTGCTCACAACACATCTTCCCAGTTTATAAGGTGTGGCTGTGAAGGTGCCTCACTCTGCACGTAGGTAACTTCAAATCTCCTTAACTGTGTGCCACTGCAGCAGATATGATTGAATTCCTATGGTATACTCGCATGGAATGAATGAAATATTTGCCTACATACTTGTTTACCAAATAATCAGATACTGTGTAGCACCATAAAAATAATGGCCTCTATACATTTTCTATACATTATTTAACATTAGCAAGCACCTATGCAGACTAAGAGCAGTCATTGCCTCCCCACTATACAGACAGCATTTCTGAAATACAGTGATGTGAAAAACTATTTGCCCCCTTCCTGATTTCCTCTTCTTTTGCATGTTTGTCACACTTAAATGTTTCTGCTCATCAAAAACCGTTAACTATTAGTCAAAGATAACATCATTGAACACAAAATGCAGTTTTAAATGATGGTTTTTATTATTTAGTGAGAAAAAAAAATCTCAAAACCTACATGGCCCTGTGTGAAAAAGAAATTGGCCTCTGAACCTAATAACTGGTTGGGCCACCCTTAGCAGCAATACCTGCAATCAAGCGTTTGCGATAACTTGCAACGAGTCTTTTACAGCGCTCTGGAGGAATTTTGGCCCACTCATCTTTGCAGACTTGTTGCAATTCAGCTTTATTTGAGGGTTTTCTAGCATGAACCACCTTTTTAAGGTCATGCCACAACATCTCAATAGGATTCAGGTCAGGACTTTGACTAGGCCACTCCAAAGTCTTCATTTTGTTTTCTTCAGCCAGAGGTGGATTTGCTGGTGTGTTTTGGGTCATTGTCCTGCTGCAGCACCCAAGATCGCTTCAGCTTGAGTTGACGAACAGATGGCCGGACATTCTCCTTCAGGATTTTTTGGTAGACAGTAGAATTCATGGTTCCATCTATCACAGCAAGCCTTCCAGGTCCTGAAGCAGCAAAACAACCCCAGACCATCACACTACCACCACCACCATATTTTACTGTTGGTAAGATGTTCTTTTGCTGAAATGCTGTGTTACTTCTACGCCAGATGTAACGGGACACGCACCTTCCAAAAAGTTCAACTTTTGTCTCGTCGGTCCACAAGGTATTTTCCGAAAAGTCTTAATCATTGAGATGTTTTTTAGCAAAATTGAGACGAGCCTTAATATTCTTATTGCTTAAAAGTGGTTGCGCCTTGGATATATGCCATGCAGGCCATTTTTGCCCAGTCTCTTTCTTATGGTGGAGTCGGGAACACTGACCTTAAAGCGGAATATAACCCTGCATTTCAACTTTGCTCTAAAACATTATTTACAGCATATTATATGCAACCAGCATTTTTTTTTTTACTAGACCAGCATTGGAAGGGTTAAACACACAGCTTTAAAGTTCCTGGAGAGAACTGCTGCCGCATCCGAGGCTTACATAGATACATTTCAGCAAAACAAAATGTAACAACTGGGGAATGACTCACTCTCTCTGGCTGTGCAGGAGTTGGAGGACAGCCAAAGAGTGTGTAACATTCACCACTTGCAACATTTTGTTTACTGAAATGTATCTATCTAAACTTTGGCTGCCGGGAGCAGCTCTCTCCACAGAACTTTAAACTCTGTGTGTAACCCTTCCAATGCTGGTCTAGTAAAAAAAATGCTGGTTGCATATAATATGCTGTAAATAATGTTTTAGAGCAAAGTTGAAATGCAGGGTTATATTCCGCTTTAATTGAGGCTAGTTAGGCCTGCAGTTCTTTAGATGTTGTCCTGGGGTCTTTTGTGGCCTCTTGGATGAGTTTTCTCTGCACTCTTGGGGTAATTTTGGTCGGCCGGCCGGCCGGCCACTCCTGGAAGGTTCATCACTGTTCCCTGTTTTTGCCTTAATGGCACTCACTGTGGTTCGCTGGAGTCCCAAAGCTTTAGAAATGGCTTTATAACCTTTACCAGACTGATAGATCTCAATTACTTTTGTTCTCATTTGTTCCTGAATTTCTTTGGATCTTGGCATGATGTCTAGCCTTTGAGGTGCTTTTGGTCTACTTCTCTGTGTCAGATAGCTCCTATTTAAGTGATTTCTTGATTGAAACAGGTGTGGCAGTAATTAGGCCTGGGGGTGACTACAGAAATTGAACTCAGGTGTGATAAACCACAGTTAAGTTATTTTGTAACAAGGGGGGCAATCACTTTTTGCACACAGGGCCATGTAGGTTTTGAGTTTTTTTCTCACTAAATAATAAAAACCATCATTTAAAACTGCATTTTGTGTTCAATTATGTTATCTTTGACTAATAGTTAACGGTTTTTGATGAGCAGAAACAAACATGTGACAAACATGCAAAAGAATAAGAAATCAGGAAGGGGGCAAATAGTTTTACACATCACTGTATACATGTCACTAAGGGGAGCATAGTCTCAACATGACAGAAAAGGGATGGGGGTTTGTCATCTACTAGGAGTTCTGCTCCACTGAATTCTGCTCCACTCCACTGATTTTTTTTTTTTAATTAAATATAAAACTTTTATTTATAAATATTTTAATTTATAAAGTACTCACAAAGTAAGGTATAGGAGTTGGGGTCTTAAAGCCTAGGTTTTTAAAGTGGTTGGAATCTCTGTAGCCTCCATGGCGGTAAGCCCAACCTGAGCACAGGCTATGATCTCCATGTGTGCGTTGGTAAGCCCGTGCTCAGGTCAGGCTGTCAAAATTCTGCCTCCTGCTCTCTTGAACTGGGTCCCGCGTGTGATCAGCGCTGCCAGGGCGACCCACGCTTCTCTCCCCGAACCTTTTTGTCTACTTTTTCGGCCGCCGGGATCCCCAAGTCCCCTCTATTCTTCAGCGGCCAATCAGTGTGCAGTGGCGGCGGGGGAGTCGTGGCGTTACGCGGCAGGGCAGGGCTATTCTTTAAGGTGGACCTGAAGAGGTCCAAAACGAGTGTAGAAGAAAAGAGTCAAATCGTTCTGTGTATATGTTACGGCCAGAACCCGAAGTTTGGCCACTTCTAGTTCTGGCCGGCCACTTCGGGTTCTGGCCGGCCATTGTGCGAAGTGGCCACTGCGCTGCGGCCAATGTGAGGAATGGAATGAATCCTGTAATGTATCTTCTGACCGCAGCGCAGCGGCCAAACGTATCGCAACTTAGTTATTTTAATGAAATTAAGCCGGCGGCAATGAAACAGATGAAGCCGCCGGCTTTTTCTCTGCCTCTCTCTCTCTCCTTCCTCTCCCCGCCTCTCTCTCCTCTTATTATGGGCAGCACTCGTGTCCCCCCTTCAGAGTCGTTCGTCGCGCCAGGGAGAGCAGAGCGGGGAGGCTGCAGACATCGCTTCTGCCAGCACCCCGCTCTGCAGGAACGGCAGGCTTCCCTGGTGCGACGAACGACTCTGGAGGGGGACACGTAGTGCTGCCCATAATAAGAGAAGGAGAGAGAGGCGGGGGGGAGGAGAGAGAAAGAGGCAGAGAAAAAGCCGCCGGCTTAATTTTATTAAAATAACTAAGTTGCGATAGGTTTGGCCGCTGCGCTGGGGCCAGAATATACATGAATGTTACAGGATTCATTCCATTCCTCACATTGGCCGCAGTGCAGCGGCCACTTCGCACATTGGCCGGCCAGAACCCGAAGTGGCCGGCCAGAACTAGAAGTGGCCAAACTTCGGGTTCTGGCCGTAACATATATATGAATGAGAATATATATATTCTCATTCAAAGAGTTTTTTTTCTTTCATGACTATGAACATTGTAGATTCACACTGAAGGCATCCAAACTATGAATTAACACATGTGGAAGTATAGTACATAACCAAAAAGTGTGAAACAACTGAAAATATGTCATATTCTAGGTTCTTCAAACTAGCCACCTTTTGCTTGGATTACTGCTTTGCACACTCTTGGCATTCTCTTGATGAGCTTCAAGGAGGTTACTGTTTAAAGAGACTCTGAAGGCGGGGATGCGGCGGTTTAGGTAGGGCTACTATGTTAAACAGGATTTTGTAATAAAAACGAGGATTTTTAAGAGACTTCAGAGTCTCTTTAAGTTGTCTTAATTGTGTTGCATTCAGCTTGATAATACTGTAGCATTCATAAAAAGGTTGAACAGTTTACCTGGCAAAATTGGCACTGGTATTCTGTGTTTTTCTGTTAAGATTCCAAACTTGTCTCCTGTGACCTTAGTGTGTAGTGGTGCCTTAAAAAAGGAGATTTACTTTTAGAGAGAAGGATTAGAGTAATTTCAGCATAGCAAATACTTTCACTAAATGTGCAAATATTATCCAACTCAAAACATAAGTTAACCCAATAGACGGTTTGCTATTGTAATAAAATGAACAAACTTGATATTGATACAAATAATTTCTCACACTAAAAAATAAAGATAAAAGGGATTGAGTACTAATCCCTGCAGGTGACAGTAGTTTTGCATGTGTATGCAACTTACACTGACCCTGTACTGAGTGGACAAGTGGCTTCGGCTAACTGCGTAGGCGCAGACGTACTCGCACAGGCGCAAGTCGCACCCATGCTTGAATATCCCCCATCAGATTACTGTCAAGCCCTTTACGGTTATTTTTGGAGGGTCCGCGAGCGGCTGCGGGGGACAGAATGATGCCGTGTGGGATCCAGATGTTTCCCTTTTCTTAGGCAAGTATGCGATTTTGTACCAGAGCTTCGACTTGGGTACACTTTAAATCTATCCGTTAACCTGACCCCAACTCTTAAAACTTAAAGCGGATCCGAGATGAAAAACTAACTAGAACAAGTAACTTGTCTATATATCTTATCTAAAGTTTAGATAATTTACACAGCATATCTAGCTGCAAAAGTTTATGATTATTTATTACTGTGATACAATGAGGGCAGTCATTTTCTGTTTGTCACATGCTGAGGGCTGGAGATGCTATCAGCTTGCCTATATGTAAATTCACTCCCCTTTCCTCCTCCCTCCTCCCCTCTGCCTCTGAAATCAATGGCTAGTAACACCTCCCCCTCCTTCTGCCCAGACCGAGCACCTATAAGTCCTTGCTACTGTCTGAAAATGCCAAGGCACTCTGAAAAGCTCTGGGCGAGGCTTGTTTAGTTTATAGGGAATTAGAGTATTAAAACAAAAACAAAAAAGTATTTGGCTTGAGGAATGCCCTATAAACTATGTGAAAGGAACACAATTATGCAATAAGTAAAAGTTTATCTCGGATCCACTTTAAGGCTGGTTTCACAGTGGGACGTTACAATCGCACGTTAGAGCAGCCTGTAACGCACCCCAACGTACAGCAATGAAAAATCAATGGGCTGTTCTCAGTGCCCACGTTGCGTTACATTGTAACGCAGCACGTCTACATAACGTACTGCATGCAGTACTTTACACGAGGCTAAGCCGCGTTAGACTGTTTGCACATGCTCAGTGGGGGGCGAGAGGAGGCGGGGAGATGCCGCTACAGTAGCCGCGCACATGGCTACTTAATATGCACTGCACTGGCGGCTGCTGATTGGCCGGCGGGACCACGTGATGCGGAGTGTCTCACTCCGCATCACGAGGTCCCGCCGGCCAATCAGCGCCACTCTGGTAGACCTTATGCAGATAAAGCCGCCTAACGCGGCTCACTCTAACGTCCTCTCCCGCACCACCATGCGTTGCGTTAGGGGCACGTTATGTGACCTTTACATCCCCTCTAACGCAACGTCCTGGTGTGAAAGAGGCCTTAGAGTAGATTTAACCTTGCCCCTTCACTATCATCATCAACATAAAATCTAAGCCTTAAAGTAACAAAACCTACCGTATTTGTCTCACAAGTTTATACAAAAATACATAAATAGTTACCTTAGGGACTGAACTTTAATAGGTATGTCAAGAGGGTTATTTTTTAATGTATGGGCTTGTAATTAGTGATGGACGCAAAACTGAAAAATGCACCTTTATTCCAAATAAAATATTGGTGCCATACATTGTACTAGGGAAATATTTTAAATGTTGCAATAACCGAGTCAAATGGGCAAATAAAATGTATGAGTTTTATCCACAGTACAACAGTTTATTTTAACACTATAATGGCCAAAATAATGCATTTTTTCAAAAAAACAATTTTATTATTCCAAATAAAAGTGACACTGAAGCAAAAAACATTATGAGATGATTAATTGGTTGTGTAGTACGGATAATTACTGGAACATTAGTAGCAAAGGAAATATTCTCATATTTGTATTTTCATTTTCTGTTATATAGTTTTTTTTTTGTTTTTTTTAATAACATTACATCATTCTCTAATATTTGCAGTTTACACACTACATGCAGCATTCTAAATGATTTTACAGAGCAGGCAACTGAACTTTTGAACTGTCCTCTGCAGGAAAAAAAACAATACAGTGACTGACACTTGAGATAATAAGCTTCAGAAGACAGAGCTCTCTGCGACCTTGAAAGTCATGGAGCTCAGTGGCTCTTTTGCATAGATAACAACTGGAGTTTCTTAACTCTTCCTGTATTGGAAACAATATTAGACTTATGTCTCTGCTCCTAATGTTTTATTTCTTAGCTGTACTACACATACAAATCATATCATGATTTTTTTTCGCTTCAATGTCTCTTTAAAATGCGTTTAGAATAAAATAATTATTAGAATAACGTACCTCCCAAATAAAGCCTAATTGGTGATGAAAAAAACAAGATATAGATCATGTTGTTGTGATTAGTAGTGACTAAGTTATTGGTGAAAGAATGGGAGGAGTGCAGACAGGTTAAAATTGCTCAGGTCCTAAAGGGGTAAACCCCCTCAGTGGTCAAGTGGTAAAAGGCTATTTCACCGCTTGAGGAGATGTAACTAATTTTTCTACAGCAATTATACTGTATACGTTGCAAAGAATTTAGCAAACATCACTGCAGCAGACTCAGCTAGTCCGTAAGGCCTGGAACCCACTGAAAACCGCAAACGCAAAACGCAACCGCTAGCGTTTTGTCTGAGCGGTTTGCAAGCGGATTCATGCGCGTTTTTGGTCGTGTTTTGCAACATTGTATTTTTTTCCCCAGCGGGTGCGTAGCGTTTTGCGTTTTTATCCTGATTGGTCCTGTGAATTATTTTTCATTTTGTTAAAGTGTGCTGAACCGCAAAACGCTAGCAAAACCGCTCAGTTTAGGTTTTGCTGAGCGTTTCCGCTAGCGGTTCAATACTTTACATTGAAGCGCTAACGCTCCCAAAATGCTGCATGTCCTGCATTTGCGTTTCTGAGAAACGCAAACGCTCCTGTGGAAGTTGCCCCATCCATTAACATTAGCCCAGCGTTTTGGCAAACTGCTAGCGTATCGCAGTGCTGCCAAAACGCTGCCAAAAGCGCTCCTGTGGGTTCCAGCCCTTACTGTGTGTCTGACAAAAATACACACCGGTACATAGTTCATTTGTTCAGCTGCCAAGAAATCAGTGTGTTTAGCTCAGGCTTCTAACAGAGGAATTAAATACAAGGATCTATTAGTCGCAGCAGCACTTCCAAAAAGTGCATGCCCAGAACACTCCCGGCGGCATGTCCATTCAGGTGGCGTGTAGACGAACAGGGGGTGCAGAGTAGGACAGAGCATGTGCTGAGGAAGGAAAGCTCCTTCTCGGCTTCGGTTGACTTCTGAAGTGAGAGGGATATGGAGGCTGCCATATTTATTTCCTTTTAAAAAAATGCTAATTGCCTGGCTGTCCTGACAGTCATTTGCCTCTAATACCTTTGGCCATAGACCCTGAACAAGCATGCAGATCAGATGCTTTGACTGAAGTCTGACTGGATTCACTGCATGCTTGTTACAGGTGTATAATTCAGACACCACCGATGCATGAAAGATCAACAGGATTGCAGGCAACTGGTATGGTTTAAACAGAAATAAATATGGCAGCCTCCATATGCCTCTCACTTCAGGTGTACTTTCAGCTGGAGCCACGAACACGGAGCAGAGCTGAAGAGGGGAGGCCAGGCATAACTAGGGGACCTGTAAGTATCATGATCCCATAAAGGATACTCTGACATGTTTATTGGTTGATTTTAATTTTCAAGCCAGATACTAAAGATTTTGACATCTTCAGGTGTCTATTACAAATTACTTTTAATGTTAAGAATTATAAAAATGAAATGAAATATGAGAACACAAATGCTTTTTAAACGCAGGAAAGAAAACATAGAATGTGAAAAGAATAGAGTCTAGTGAGAAACAGATCACCATAATGAGTACATACCCCTCGCTCCTTCCAGTCAGGGAACAGTTCCTCCAAGGATCGGGGCTCCAGGCAGGCTCCTGAAAGTATATGACCGCCAATCTGTGCCGCCTTCTCTACTAAACACACCCGAAGCTCCTTGTCATTCTCCGCTGCAAGCTGCTTTAACCGTATGGCTGCTGACAGACCAGCTGGCCCACCTCCGACTACCACCACATCTGCTTCCTCTGCAAACCGTTCCATGCTAACTCCTAATGCAATAAAGATAAGAAAAAATTCCTCGTTAAGGAATAACATACTTTGCATTTTTATGCAGTCTGATTTTTCCTAAGGAAAAAAAAAATCCTATCAAATCTTTTCTATAACATCAAGTATTTTAACAATCTGTAATACATAGGTATACTTGCATCTTTCCCTAGCCACTGCTCTAGAGCTCTACATTTTCACCGGGAAATCTTACATTGCACTCAGCTGTTAATGAGATGGGAGTGATTGCTCCCAACTATACACAGCCCTAATCTCTACAGATGTAAGGATCTTCCCGTGGAATCAATGTGTCACTGCAGAAACTCCAGTGTAACTGAAGGGGTATATAGTAGATTTTACGCCATATAGTAGATTTTACTGCCAGCTTTGTTCAGACTTCTAAACCAATGATACAGAGGACAGTCCTAGGCATCTTTAAAGGATACCTAAACTGAGAGGGATATAGAGGCTGCTATATTTATTTTCTTTTAAACAATATCAGTGTTGTCGATATGGCTTGATGTTAAATGACAGTCCCTGAGAAGTGTGGGATGATAATCATTGAAATGGAAAGACCACTCTAAAAAGTGACGCATACATACAAATAGGGCGCTGCATAAATTTGGATGACGGGAATAGCCACTGGTGGAATATCGGCAAGACAACAGATATTCTGCTATTAACCAGTGGCTGATTCTGATATTTTTTTGAGTTATACAGGAGAAAAGCACTTTACAAATGTTTTGTTGTTGTACAATTTTGACTATAACCTAACCCTCTTTTCACGCTAATAAAATACATATATCCAGGCACATCGCCTCTAGTTAGGACATTAAATAAATTATTAAGGAAAGGGAGGTGCTGAAGGGGGTGTGGCTAGAAAACAGGGGTCTTAGTTCACAGAAGAATGCATTCTTATGCTTAGTCACCTATACTGCGCAGAAGTACCCAGGTAAACATAGGTGTCCTAACTCTGGCCCTGTAACATGCATAGTGCAGACATGCAAACACATTCATTGCATCAAACCTATCAATGGATTAGGAGCACACATCCTGACGTCCTCTCCTGGGACAGACAGTGCATCTTACCAATCGCCCAAGGGAGCTAACGTTATGTGTCCATGTGCACCATGCACATACACCAGCATAAGCTGTGTGCATGCTGACAAACACATACAGGGGAAGGAGGGAGTGCACTGAATTAGACCCTAGCCACAGGGGTCAGTAACAAGAATAAAATACATATATCCAGGCACATCGCCTCTAGTTAGGACATTAAATAAATTATTAAGGAAAGGGAGGTGCTGAAGGGGGTGTGGCTAGAAAACATGCACTATGCATGTTACAGGGCCAGAGTTAGGACACCTATGTTTACCTGGGTACTTCTGCGCAGTATAGGTGACTAAGCATAAGAATGCATTCTTCTGTGAACTAAAACCCCGGCTTTTAACTTAGCTGTAGGGATAACAGTTGTGCCTGGATGAGTTAATAGATTTTTGCTCTTTTCACGCTAGCCCTCCCTCTACCTATGCCTAACCTAACCTTCAAATCCACGCCAATATTTATCACCTAACCATATTCTCACACTAACCCTACCTCTACTGATGCCTAACACTAACCTACCACCGCAGTGCAATCTCTGCCGATATCA
The DNA here is from genome assembly GCF_040937935.1 of Hyperolius riggenbachi. Lineage (NCBI taxonomy): Eukaryota > Metazoa > Chordata > Amphibia > Anura > Hyperoliidae > Hyperolius > Hyperolius riggenbachi. The sequence continues at coordinate 174,811,222 of NC_090646.1, forward strand.
GCGTCATCTTCCACCGGAGAAAAAAATTCCCTCCACTGATCTCTGTGCCGCCTATTAATGATATTTATGTGATGCTCAAATTGCACAGTGAGCACTTTTACAGATGCAAACATTGCCATCTATGCTGTACCCACAAGCAGCTGCCAGCACTCAAATTACCTGTTTCGGTACCATCTGATTGACTACTAGTGTGGTAGTAGTATCCGAGTTCAGATTCTTCAGTGTCGTGCACTCAGGATAAATACTCTTCTTGAAGCACAGTGAACAACAAAATTTATCATAGGCTCGATCAAGGACACTGAACCATAAGGGCTCGTTTCCACTTGCGCCGCACGTGGGGTGGCACATCCGGGTCTGAGGATATGCAGACGAATCCCATCAGCCATGCCATGCACGGCTATGGGATTTGCACCAATTCGGATGGAAATGCCATTGTTCCCTATGGCAGAGTTTCCCCACGCGATTTGCCTGCGGGGAAACTCTGCGAATAAAGTGGAAATGGGCCCTTGGTAATGTGCCAGACTTATCCATATGTTTGAAGGAGTAGCTGCTCCAGGGCTACAAGTCAGCCAGTTCAATTATTCAGATCCTTCTCCCAGCACTTTATGGAAGGCATAACCTATCTGCCTACCATGGGCAAAAAGACGAACCCTTTCTGTTTGCGTAAACATAAATCCACTGGTGTATAATTTATATTACTGGATGAAGAAAAATTCACCATTAAGTCAAAAGGAGAAATTGACTTCAATGAAGTGAAGTGCCTCCACCAGAAATTATGCACAAGCTCTTCTAAAAAGAAAAACTTGAAATCCCACTTACAGGAAACATCCGAGCATGAAAAAAACAAAACAAATCTACTTACCTGGGGCTTCCTCCAGCCCCTGGCAGCCGATCTGTTGCTTGCCGCAGCTCCGCTCGCAGCCGGCGGCCCGGGGTCCCCTCCGTTGCAGATGCCGTGCTGCTCACAACTGCGCTCAAGTAGCCTGTCACGTTCTGCGCAGGCATTACCGCGCACTTGTGCAGGGGCAGAAGATGCCGACATGGCAAGGTCAGCATCTGCAATGGTGGGGACCATGGAACACGGGCTGGGAGCGGAGCTGCGGCAATGGATAGATCGGCTTCCAGGGGCTGGTGGAAACCTTTTGCCCTTTGCAGAAAAACAAAACAAAAACACATACTATAAAAGTTTCCATACAAATTGCACAGATTTCAAAAAATATTTGTAAACTCACTCCCCACTTCGTTCTGTGCCTCTATTAGAAGCACAGGTGGTACAGGTGGCTATGAACACTAGGGTTGGTCAATGAAAATAATTCTGAGTTGATGCAGCATTATGAAAAGTTTCGTGCTTAAAGAGACTAACAAAAATGTCATCCTTTTTTCTCCTATCCTACAAGTTCCTAAACCTATTCTAATGTGCTCTGGCTTACTGCAGCACTTTCTACTATCACCGTCTCTGTAATAAATCCACTTATGTTTCCCCTGTCGGATTTGTCCCCTGTGTCTGGAAGGCTGCCAACTCTTCAGTGTTGTTGATCTGTTATGCACGCCCCCCTCCACGCCCCCTCTATGCACACTCCTGTGTGTGTTATTTACATTAGGCAGCCTCTCTGCTCTCATCAGTGAGAGAAGAGAGCTGCCTTTTACAAGCTGGATAAATTGTCCTCTGTTAGGGCTGGTGCACACCGAGCGGGTTTTGTCGCGTTTTTACAGCCGCTTGCGGCTGTGGAAATGCGTGGGTAATGTATTTCAATGGGCTGGTGCACACCAGAGCGGGAGGCGTTTTGCAAAAACGCATACTCCCGGGCTGCAGCATTTTTTGGATTTCGGAGGCATTTCTGCCTCCAATGTAAAGTATAGGAAAAACGCAAACCGCTCTGAAAAACGCCAGTTCAGAGCGGTTTTGCAGGCGTTTTTGTTACAGAAGCTGTTCAGTAACAAGCTTTACTGTAACAATATATGAAATCTGTTACACAAAAAACGCTACCCAAAAACCGCAAAACGCTAGCTGAAACGCTTCTTAAAAATAAGAAAAAGCATTTCAAAAACCGCTAGTGTTTTGCGGATCTGCTAGCGGTTTTTGGTGTGCACCAGGCCTCAGGCTGTGAAAGGAGCTGGGCTGTCATATACTGAGGAATTACAGACATGGGCAGAGCTGTCTGCAGGAAGAAACAATCAGCCTGTCACTCTTCAGTGGACGAGAGCTGCAGGGGGAAGAAGGTAAACACACAAATGATCTCTTGAGATTCAAAAGGAAGGTATACAGCCTGCTTGTGTATGGATGTATTTTCTATGTGTGGACATACTGTACATCAACCTACTTCCGGTTTTGGTGGCCATTTTGTTTGTTTATAAACAAACTTTTTAAAACTGTTTTTGACTACTTTTAATGCGTCGGGGAGCGCGAAATTGTGACAGAGGGGAATAAGAGATGTCCCCGAACGCACTGGTATGTTTACTTTTGTGCGATTTTAACAATACAGATTCTCTTTAAAAAAAAATCCACCTTGGCTGGATCAGATTGCATAATCCTGCATCAACTCAGGGCCTTTTTCCACTAGCCTGCGATTTGCGATTTGCTTCTGATCGCAAATCGCAAGGTACATTAAACTAATGGAAACTGCAGCAGTAATTTCCATTAGTGCGATCCGATTGCGATGCGATTTTGGTCAAATCGCAATCATTGTCCTGCCGCATTTTGTATGCGATTGAGCTGGACTATAATGAGTATAGTAGCTCAATCGCAATCGCAATCGCATGGTGGAAATTGAAACGCGATTGCGATCGCGATTGGAATCGCGATCGCATTTCATAGTGGAAAAGGGCCCTCAGAGTTATTTGCATTTCATTGACCATCCCTAATGAACAGTGCAATCTGAATGGAACTCCCTGAAGATAAAACAGGTAAACAAGAAAAAAAAAAATACTAGCAATGTACACAGGAACAATAAACATCTTAGTCTTTTTATACATCCAGAATTTATACTTGCTTTTGCAGCTTTTAATGGGCATTAGGTACTATTACTCAGCTTACTGTTACTATGTACTTCCAGATAATTTTCACCCACTGTTTTCCATTACATGGATGTCAGCCTACATGCATTACCTTGATTTCATATGTGTTTCTGCAATTTGGGTATGTTTGTGGAAAACCTTTAGGTACTGTTTGGAACCGTTGTGCCACTAGAACTTTCCAAACCACATATACAACAAATGGACATGAGCTGTAAAGCACTATTTCCCTATGACAAATGAAGACACAGTACCTTCCCATCTGTTGTCCTTGTCACGCGGATGGATGGTGTAGTGTGTAGTGATTTTAGGGACTGTAGATGAGGACCATCTTTTCATGCAGAGCCTCGGCAGGCCTGTCTGCAGCCTCTTCAGGTAATGTAAGCACTCATGTGCTGCAAGATAAACAAAAATAAATAAATAAAATAAAGGGCTGTCTTTATTAAATCAAAAACATAAAAAGGAGAGGATTTCATATTTCTGTTCAGAATTTCTATTCTTTCGTTATTTGCTGAGATTTTCCCACACTTCCTGTCCCAGGTCAACAAATGCAGGAAGTGTGCCAAAATCTCTCCAATGGGGACACATGCAGTAATATAAAACATTGGTATTGGTGTGGAAAGGGTTAGAGATTTTTAATTCCATCTATGCACTCACTTAGTGCAGAATGCAGGGCATGTGCTTCTCTAAGCAACTCTGCTTACATAGGAGAATAAGGAGGCAAGCCGGGTGCTCACCAAAATCAGACGGTTAAAAGAGCCTGGGGGAAACACTGTTGTGCTTATAGGGTCATAGAGAACAGGAAGTGCAGGGAAATCATCATCAAGAAGACATCAGCAACAACACGTTTTTATCCCCCACCCTAAAATACATTTTCAGGTTGAGTTCCACTTCAAATGCTACCCTACACAGTGGAGTGTGATAATTGTGAGTGGTGAGGAAACTGAATGACAGATAGCTTTTTACTGCATCGATTGTATGTTTGCTAAAATATACTTAATATTGGGAGGTACATTAGCTGCTATTCCTAATCAGAAGTCAAGCACTTCCTACTTTCTGGATAAGTATGTTATTGAGCCTCGTATGGGTACCTTTATTTTGATAAATGAGATGGTAGAAATCTATTGTGATCCATACACTCCAGTGTTCTCCCCAGCCTCTTTCAGCCTGGTGCTCCACCCGGCTAGATTTGGTGACCACCCGGCAGTCCTCGGCTCACCTCTTCACCTCCTCCTATGCTGTAAGCAGAGTTGCCCTGCATTTTCATCTCGCCCCACCCGGCTACTTTTTCATGCCACCCGGCTGAAAAATAATTCTGCGGAGAACACTGCACTCTGTGTATTAGAGCAATAAAGAGAAATAAAAGGGTAAACACAAGCAAATTCATAACATGTTCTTTGTATCCACCTTTGCCATTAAGAGCTGGAAGATGATATTTGCCGGGTGCCTTTTAGCTATCATATGAACATTATAGGACAGTAATGAGTAGTAACAAGATTAGAAGGACAGTGTGAGACAAGTCATTTATGTAAGAGATGTACCAGACAGTACATGTGTTGGGAACACATCAGGCTTTGGAAGGAAAACAACAATAGAACAACTAGTACAAAATGTACTGTCTTATATAACCTATTACTTCTGTGGATTACAAGCTCTGCCCTCTGTTCGTAGCATCTAAAACAATATGCAGGTGACCTGTTACTTGTAAAGCCTTAGTAGTTCAAATCGAAACCTCAAGATGGACTATCACACTATAGGCTTTATTTATTTATATAAATGGTAGTTTACAAATGGGCATTGGCCAAATCAAATGCTGGTTCACACGGTGTGCATTTTTTTTGTTAGTTCTGACGCACCGCACGTTGTATACAATTTTGATATGCGGTGCATTATAACATGAGTGGGCAGGTATTGCAGCTGAGATCAAAAGCATTTTAGCCCATTAAGCACACAGTAACGTGCATGGAGTTGTGCTAACATGCACTCATTAAACCGCACTCATGATTGCATCATATACTGTGAACAAGGCCAAATCCTAGAGCACCAGTCATTTAATAGGCACTGTAAAAATTAATCAGCTGCCAGTAAATTGAATGGCAGCTCCTTGCTTTGATATAGCCAGTGTTAGGGCTGGTGCACACTCCAAGAGTTTTTTAAATGCTAGAGATTTTAAAAGCTCTTGCTATTGCTATGGGAGATTTTTTTTATGCAATGTAATTATATTTTAACTAGTACAAAGGCCTGCCCATTGAAAAATGCAGGGCTGTGGAGTCGGTACAAAAATCCACTGACTCCGACTCCACAGTTTAGGATTCCACCGACTCCGACTCCTCTAATTTGCATATTGCAATCTTTTTGATTGAAAGTATGTAACATGAAATTCGTCTCTTAACCAGCCTGGCGGTATGGACGAGCTCAGCTCGTCCATCACCGCCAGAGGGTGCCGCTCAGGCCCTGCTGGGCCGATTTGCATGAAATAAAGTGCAGCACACGCAGCCGGCACTTTGCCAGCCGCGTGTGCTGCCTGATCGCCGCCGCTCTGCGGCGATCCGCCGCGAGCAGCGGCGAAAGAGGGTCCCCCCAGCCGCCCGAGCCCTGCGCAGCCGGAACAAATAGTTCCGGCCAGCGCTAAGGGCTGGATCGGAGGCGGCAGACGTCAGGACGTCGGCTGACGTCGATGACGTCACTCCGCTCGTCGCTATGGCGACGATCTAAGCAAAACAAGGAAGGCCGCTCATTGCGGCCTTCCTTGTTTATTCTGGGCGCCGGAGGCGATCGGAAGAACGCCTCCAGAGCGCCCTCTAGTGGGCTTTCATGCAGCCAACTTTCAGTTGGCTGCATGAAATAGTTTTTTTTTTATTAAAAAAAAACCCTCCCGCAGCCTCCCTGGCGATCTTATCAGAACGCCAGGGTGGTTAACTGCCAACGCTTAGGAATTTTAAAAGACTACTGAAGTGAGAAGGATATGGAGACTGACATATTTATTCCCTTTAGTCATAGACTAAAACTAGTCCTTGGTAAGGAGTACTTGTAAAAAGGTACAGACCGGAACAAAGAACATCTATCAGGCCCTAGGCAATGTAACTGTGGGTACATGTAAGAGAGATGTGCAGGTACTCTGCAGGGGAAGAAGGAGATTCTTACTTTATTACACATTCTGCATGCACAATCTGAACCAGGTTTATGGGTAATAGACAACACCTCTGTGTTCAATGTGCACAACATTCTCAGTGGATTCCCTGCAGCTCTGTTAGGAGTGCATATGTAGAGTATAGTACTACTGTGTAACAAAGTAAACCGGAGACAGATCAAATTAAAGTTTTATACATACCTGGGGCTTCCTCCAGCCCCCTTCAGGCTAATCAGTCCCTCACTGTCGTCCTCCTTCACCACCTGGATCTTCTGCTATGAGTCCAGGTACTTGAGCCAGTCTGGCGTAGTGCGCATGCACACACTCCACCGCCGGGAGCATACTACACCTGCGCAGCACTATTGCGCAGGTGCAGAACGCTCCTGGCTGTGAAAGCGGCATGCAGCCAGACTGCACTGACTGGCTGAATTACCAGTCTCATAGCAGAAGATCCAGGTGGTGGAAGAGGACAGCGAGGGACTGATTAGCCTGAAGGGGGCTGGAGGAAGCGCCAGGTATGTATAAAACTTTTCTTTTCATCCCTCTCAGGTACCATTTAATTAGTAGTCACCAAACCAAATTTTAACAACATATCAAATTATTTGATTTCATGAACAAAGAGAGTGCGTACATTTACATTTGCATAAATTAGAATCAATGCAGAATTATTTCCATCTCATTGACCATCTCTATTAGTGACACGGCTACCATCAGGCTTTATTCTTACAGCATAAATGTTATTTAGTATATATGTTACGGCCAGAACCCGAAGTCTGGCCACTTCGGGTTCTGGCCGGTCAAAGCTAGAAATGGCCAGCTGAAGTGGCCAGTTTGGGAAACGGAGGCTTTTTGCGGACTTTGGCCGGCCAGAACGCATTCTGGCTAGATGTTAGTGTTGTCCGGATCATGAACGATTCGGATCTTTGATCCGAATCTATTTTATGAGTCGATCATCCGAATCATCAAAATGAGTGATTTGGATCGCAAAAGGGGCAGGGCCAGGAGCGACACGCCCCCTCTCAGCGGGCAGCGGGGTCCTGGAAGCAGAGCTGAGATGAATCGCTCTGTTGGAAGGGAGGCAGCCTTGCAGGGACAGGTAGATGGGAGAGAGGGGACATGGGTGCCACTGCCAGATATGTGTAGAGCACACATACTGGCTATAACGTGCTGCGTGCTCATTATAGGCAGGCTGTTTCGTAGTTGTGCAGTGAACACATTGGAAGCTTTTGGCTCAGCACAGCTTAGTAACTTTGCAGACAGTGTGAAAGGCAATATAATCCTCCTGCACTCGGCACTAAACAGCTGCACTTCACTTCTGGGAATGCTTTCTTTCACTGTGCGACCTTTTCTTTCAAAGTGTACAGATGAACATATAGGTGAAATACATGTAAAGCATATGACTTCAGCATGTGGGTATTACGTGCAAACATTTCTGCTCTCTGCTCGTCCCTCCTCCCATCTCTGTCCACTCCCTGCCCTCTGTCCATCTTCTCCCCTTCTCTGTGTGTCCACTCCCTCCCCTTCTCCTGTCCACAGACCTGTCCTGCTGTTCATTTCACCCCCGAATGCTTCCGGTAGTAAAATGATCCGAGATTCGAATCAAAGATCCGGATCTCTTCAATGATCCGATTCGAATCATCCGGATCATTGAAAAGATCCGAACTTCCCATCTCTACTAGATGTGGCCGGCCAAGTCCCGAAGTTCTGAGTCCCCGCCCTCCTGACAGCTCGCCCCCGCCCCCTTCCTTTTCCTCGCAGTCTCCCCGGCTGTTCGGCTCCCCGCCCTTAGTCTCCCCTATCGCTGAGCACTGCTTCTTGTCTTTCTGACGGCCTGAGTCCCCGCCCCTCCTGTCAGCTCGCCCCGCCGCCTTCCTTCTCCTCGCCGTCTCCCCGGGCTGTTCGGCTCCCCGCCCTCAGTCTCCGCTATCGATGAGCACTTCAGCTTGTCTTACCGATGTTCTGAGTCCCCGCCCCTCCTGTCAGCTTGCCCCCCCCCCCTTCCATCTCCTCGCAGTCTCCCCGGCTGTTCGGCTCCCCGCCCTCAGTCTCCCCTACTGCTGAGCACTGCAGCTTGTCTTCCCGATGTTCTGAGTCCCCGCCCCTCCTGTCAGCTCGCCCCGCCCCCCTTCCGTCTCCTCGCAGTCTCCGTGGCTGTTCGCCTCCCCGCCCTACCATTCAGCAGCTCCCCGGCTTGTCTGCATCCGTTTCCCTGATGATGCATCTCTGCCACCTGTCTGCCTTCCCATTTCGGCTGCTCCCTGCCACCTTATTTAAGTGGACCTGAACTCTTGCACAGGACAAACGGAAAACATAGAGAAATGCACCCTGTATGTATTACAGTTTAATCTGTCTAATTCCTCCTCATCTGTGACTAATCACCATTGAAATTTGATGTCTCGGCTGGTTTGGCTAGGGGATGTAATTGGTAAACACAGGATGTTAACAATATGTCTGCTTCCATGAAAGAAGGAAGTAGACACACTGCAAATTAATTGTAGGATTTGTATCTGCTGTAACAAATGTTTTTCTGTGAGGGCTCAGACACACTATAAGCGCTTTTCTGAGAGCTTGCGATTGATTAACGCTTTCTGAGGCTTTTTAAAAATAGCTCCCATTCACTTTCATTAAAATCGCGGTAAAAATGGATGCATACGTGTAAAAACGCATAAACAATCGTGGCGATTTTTACCGCAATTTTAGTGAAAGTGAATGGGAGCTATTTTTAAAAAGCACTCAGAAAACGCGAATCAATTGCAAGCTCTCAGAAAAGTGTTTATAGTGTGCCTGACCCTTAGGCCTGGAACCCACTGAAAACCGCAAACGCAAAACGCAACCGCTAGCGTTTTGCCTGAGCGGTTTGCAAGCGGATTCATGCGCGTTTTTGGTCGTGTTTTGCAACATTGTATTTTTTTCCCCAGCGGGTGCCTAGCGTTTTGCGTTTTTATCCTGATTGGTCCTGTGAATTATTTTTCATTTTGTTACAGTGTGCTGAACCGCAAAACGCTAGCAAAACCGCTCAGTTTAGGTTTTGCTGAGCGTTTCCGCTAGCGGTTCAATACTTTACATTGAAGCGCTAACGCTCCCAAAATGCTGCATGTCCTGCGTTTGCGTTTCTGAGAAACGCAAACGCTCCTGTGGAAGTTGCCCCATCCATTAACATTAGCCCAGCGTTTTGGCAAACTGCTAGCGTATCGCAGTGCTGCCAAAACGCTGCCAAAAGCGCTCCTGTGGGTTCCAGCCCTGAAGGTTATTATGCTATTTTGTATCTTTCAGAGCAAGACAAATTTCTGAGTGCCTTTCGTGCTGTCGGAAAGGACCTGGGACTTTTACATTTTGGACTTTGGCCAGTTAACTTTGGCCACTTTGCAAACTGGCCGGCCAATGTCAGAAATCTCCAGCATTTTGGACTTTGGCCGACGTCAAATCGGCCAGTTCTAGAAACGGCCGGCCAATTCTAGAATTGGCCGATTTCTGGTTTTGGCCGTAACATATATAAGAGATTCCTGTGTACACATCATATATACAGTCACAATCAGATGTGTATATCTGACTTAAAAAATACAGGGACTGCTTTATTGAAGCAGCACAAGTCATTAATTTTGATTGGTTTACTTCATTTTTGTGGACTAAGCACAGCTATTACTGTATGTATAAATTATTTATGATGACTATTATCTGAGAAAAAGATTTTATCATATTTTCTATTTTAATTACAGTTTAAATTCATTAGGAGTCGGAGCATTTTTTCCCGACTCCAGGCACCCAAAATTGCCACGACTCCGACTCCACAGCCCTGGAAAAATGGCCGCTAGGCCTCAGCTGCGACCACCCCACACCCACAATACATGCACGTCAGCAACCCATGCACACCCATCTGCATGCTGCGCAAGTGCGCAAGGCACAACGCACGGACACAGGACAAGATTATTATATAGGATGGTGCATTCACACTGGCATGGAGCTGAGACATTCCGACGCACCCGGTTTGGCGCAAGCATAATCCTGTATGCTGTACTGTATGTGTCACATTGCATCAAAAACGTGTAATGCAAATTTTGAACATCATTGCGAACCTATCAACCTCACGTGCAGAAAGTCTGTTTTTCGGACTTTTGATTCTCATCAGTACTGCTGGTCCTGGTCCAAGCCCTATTCCATAGAGCCATATCATCCCTGTCATGCACTGATGAGGATCAAAAGTCCGAAACAGGCTGTCTGCATGTGGGGCTGATGTGGCTCTGTAAAATTTAAAGCTATAGGCTTGCTAGACACCAGTGGTTCTGGGTGGCTTTCAGGGGCATAAAAAGATAATTTGCATATTCAGTAGCAGTGCATTGTGGGTAACCACAGATGTTTACTTAAAGCTGAATTATTGTAAATTCCTTCTGTGAGCAAACCAACCTAAGCATTGTTTGGTTAGGTAATCCTTGCAGTTACACAATCGTAATTCACCTGAAGGAGGAGACATGGTTTCTAACATGTAAACAACCAAACATGTCTAGCTTGAGAATCCAAAACTGATTAAAATCATTTACTTTTCTATTAAGTGACCTGCTACACAAAGTCAGACCTGATGTATACATTGAAATGCACATACACATACGTTTTGTGTTGGTGACCTTTCCCCTACATTGTAATGTGACCAGTAGGGGCAGTGATAGGGCTCCTGCTATCAGATGTACAAATAGTAGAGCCAGACAAGGACACAGTTATGGCAATACCTGAAAGACTGACCCCTGTATTGCAACTGAACATATGGATATACTGGCAAATACAAATCCACCCAGATAAAGGGCAAGCCTTACAATGGCATAGCAGTGCTGTGCAATGCAGGAGAGTACAGTAGAGTGAGTGGGAGTGTCTTCTGTACCACTACAGATCCCAGCATGTAATGCCCCAGTGTGTACAGAGCTATAGCAATAACAAGATGTGCAGTAAGGACTTTTGGACATTCACAGCTCACACCCCACCACCATGCCAAAGCCACATCCAGCCAACCCCTAACTCCAGGGATTACCTTGCACTGTATACTTGCAGAAGTGTAACATCATGGCTGAGGCACTGCTGGGGGTCACACAGCAGTTAGTGGTCACATAAGCTACCAGTTGGCTCCCAAATCCTACTGCGCACTGACATCCAGTTCCACACACTGTGCACCGCGCATGCGTAACCCAGAGAGAAGCTTGCTGGAAAATGTAGTCCTTGCTCGCAAATCCTGCAACGCCCTGACGTCCAGCTCCACACGTTCTGCACTGCGCATGCGTCACCCAGAGAAAAGCCTTCTGGAAGGTGTAGTCTCTCTCACTCTCAGATTATGTTACACGCTGACACCCAGCTCCGCACACACTGTCCACTACGCATGCGCTGTACACAGAAAAGCTTGCTGGAAGCTGTAGTCCTGGCTCCTAGGTTCTTCTGCGCACTGTCACCCAGCTCCTTACTCTGCACTGCGCATGCGCTATCCAGCGAAAAGCTTGCTGGAAAGTGTAGTCCTTCGATTGCCAAGCTATCAAAAGAGAGTCTTGTAGAATGAGCTCTTCTACGCTGACGCAGTCTGATGTGTCACAGCGCCACCGTGTGTTAGCTAAACATCGCGACATTTCCCGAGCTCACTTTTCAATAAAGTTTAGACTAAGAAAAAAAGTCAGAGGTGGTGGAATAGATCCTGTGATAGGCTAATGTAAAGTATGTCTGTGATTGGCTGTGCAGAAGCCGGGAGATCTGAGTGTGAGTTCGGCAGCTTGAAGAGGAGATGGCTACCCCGGTGCGCGATGCACGCAGGGAGCTGGTGGAGGAGGTGGAGCTGCAGATTGATCAGGTAAATATCGTGTGTGTTTATTATTGCTAGCAGGCAGATCAGTGTGTGTTTGGAGAACTATAACTGCCAGCATGGCATGTCTAAGTAACCAGGTGGTAGTAGCTTTGAAGCACAGAGCTCTCATTGGGGACTCAAACCTCTCAGTTGTCTGGTAACCATCAGCTCCAATAGCCCTGTCATTGATAAGTGGTTGCTCTCCACTTATCAGCATGGACTAAGTACCCTTGAAGTGGGTAAAAAAAAATAAAAGGGTACTAGTCTATTTTAGGGGAAACAATAGGGAACTTCATAAAGATCGCTTGGTCGCCTGCTGAGCTGTCTCCAATGCTAGGTACACATGTTAAACATTTTCTGGCAGATATATACTGCCAGATCAACTATTTTGAACAGGTCCGATCTGATTTCCGATTGATTTTCTGTTCACTTCTATGGAAAAACGATTGGAAATCATATTGGACGTGTTGGATATAGTCGATCTGACAGTAAATCTGCCAGAAAATTGTATTGTATATACCTAGCATTATACCCTTAGCCATAAACCCTGAACAAGCATGCTGATCAGTTTAGCTGATTAAAGAGAACCTGTAACAAAAACAAGTTCCCCTGGGGGGTACTCACCTCGGGAGGGGGAAGCCTCAGGGTTCCAATGTGGCTTCCCCCACTCCCGTAGCTGCAGGCAGTCCAGCGCTAGCTCCCCTGAATAGTCCCGGAATCCTCCCCTGATAAGCGCTGATTTATTTACCTCGCCTGCCTCCAGTGGGGTCGCTGTTGCGGCTCTCTGCACGGAGATAGGCGAAAATAGCCAATCTCCGTCGGGTCCGCTCTACTGCACAGGAGCAGATGACTTTCTCCTGCGCAGTAGAACGGCCCAATGGGGATTGGCTATTTTCACCTTTCTCTATGGAGAGAGCCGATACTGCGCTGGAGCCGGGGAGGTAAATATTTACCTCACCGCCGTTCCAGGAGGATTTTCGCCGCCGTGGGACCAAGGAGGGCGGGGGAAGCCTCCGGATCCTATTGGTCCCACACCGTCCTCCTTGGTCCCACAGCGGCGGCGAAAATCCTCCTGGAACGGCGGTGAGTACCCCCCAGGGGAGGTTTTTCTCATTACAGGTTTTCTTTAAAGTATGACTCGATTATCCATATGCTTGTTTTAGGTGTTATTCAGACACTACTGCAGATCAGCAGGGCTGCCAGGCAACTGGTATTGTTTAAAAGGAAATAAATATAGCAGCCTCCATATCCTTCTCAGTTAAAGTGTACTTTAACGACTTCCCTACCACAGGTTTTTTCCTCTTCAAAACCAGAGCAATTTTCACATCACACTCCTCCCATTCATTCACCAATAACTTTATTGCTACTTATAACACTGAAATGATCAATATATCATTTTTTGTGGGACTAGGCTTTCTTTGGGCAGTTCTTTTTGCTAAGGATTAATTTATTTTAAATGCATTTTCTAGGGGAGAAGAAAAAGATAATTGAAAACAATTCACCATTTCTCAGCTTTCAGACTATTGTAGTTTAAAATAAAATGTGCTATTGTTGATAAAACAGACACATTTTATTTGCCCATTTGTCTCGGTTATTACGTTTAAATTGTATCCCTAGTACAATGTCTGGTAATATTTTATTTGGAAATAAAGGTGTATTTTTTTTCTGTTTAGTGTTTTTTTTTCTCAATACTATATCAATAATTACAAGCTTTTATGTACAAAGCGACAGTAATATACCCTCATGACATACATATAAAAAAAAAGTCCCTAAGCTAACTTTTTATGTAGTGATTTTTTTTGTTTGTTTGTTTTTTTATGATGTAATTTTTTTTTTTTTTTAACAAGTGTTTTATTTTGGTAACTGTGGGGTAGGGGTGGAAGGAGTTAAAAAATAATAAAAAACTATAATTTTTCTATGTGAAAATGTATTATCTTGTACTTGGGAGTAGTTCTACTTTTTGGCCACAAGATGGTGCTACAATAACTCCGTGTTCTATAAATAGAAGAGAAAACTAAGTGTTTACAGGTGTTTTTTACAGCACCCTTCTTTTTGAATCAGACCCGCAGAGGCTGTGTTTCATCACAGGCATGGAGATCGGGTTTGAGAACAGCTGTTTCTCATTCCCCAATCACAGAGGGATAGGATTGCGGTGAATACAAACCGGAGAGATGTGACGATCGTGAGTGGCGGTGGTAAGTAAACTGAGTTGCTTATTTGCGCCCCTGTGGGATGTAAATAAGCATGGCAAGAGTAGGGAAGCTTTAAATGGAAAGGTTGCCCACAAATGCGCTCCTCGTTCTAATATCAAATTACTAATCACCTTACTACACTTTAGCTTAGCTCTATTGGATCACTCCTCAGTGTTCTCCCCAGGCTCTTTTAGCCGGGTGCTCCACCCGGCTAGATTTGGTGACCACCCGGCTGTCATCGGGTCACCTCCTCCTATGCTGTAAGTAGAGTTGCCCTGCATTTTCATCTCGCCCCACCCGGCTACTTTTTACTGCCACCCGGCTACTATTTCATTCCACCCGGCTGGAAAATAATTCTGGGGAGATCACAGTCCTGCATAAAAAGTGTGTGTATCACTTTGAATAATCAATGAAGTTGGGGTAATATGCAGAGCGCTCAACAATATCTCATATCTACTTTAAACTCAGTTTACATATATGCATGCAATCCCTAGAATGTCCTCATAGGATCAATATATAAAAAAAACAAAAGCCAAAACAGATGACGTATAAAAGTACAAA